>NC_073746.1:52983455-53291518 GCF_029784135.1 Toxorhynchites rutilus septentrionalis | reverse complement strand
TCTAACAACTTTTAGGATGTGAAAAATTTGAAAGATAATGGTTCTAAAGGTGTTATTGTTAATTTTATCCCTACAATGTGTTCTTTGACACCCAACTTTTATCTTCCTTAATTTCGCTGTAATATCGTTATAAACAATTCCTGATGAGATTAACATATTCAAAAATCACGATTTTTATTCCACTGTATTTATAACAGTCAAATAAATTTCACCCTAACGTTGAAATATTACATTTTTTCTTTGAATAAGTCTTATAATAAGTAATATAAAAAAAATATTTGTTTTAAACTGTATATAATCGAGGGTTACCAGTTCAGCCAATAATTACGAAAGTATAATATTTTTGACGTAGAACTTGGTCTTTCAGCAAGGGTGCCAAATCAGAAAACAGGTGATGGTTTTATGAATAAAGTTAACGTTAATAACTATTTTTGCCGCGAACGGATTTTGGTGATTTATATACCAAACGAATCGGAAGATTTTTTTCCCTAAGATTTTAATTAAGATTAATTCCCTAAGATTTGTTTGATATGCTATACACTACAATTCGATAATTTTTAAACGGTTTAAATTCATGAAAACTGGAAGAACTTTCTTTTTTCCCACACATTTGTTCTGCCGATTTGTGTGCCCTAACTGCCAAGTTTTGACTGGCCCGATTAACGGTTTACCCAATAAAAACTTCAAAATCGATGTACCCGTGGGAATTCGCTTTGCAAATATACATGCAAGTCGGGGGTATTTTCTCTCACACGGACTTCAAAATTAATGCGTCTGGGGGAATCCGCTTTGTCAAAACATGCAAGTCGGGGGTATTTTTTCCCCACTGAGCTGCGTTTCCCTAACACGGACTTCAAAATTAATGTGCGGGGGGGAATCCGCTTTGCAAATACATGTAAGTCGGTGGTATTTTTTGGTGTTGAATACTTTTGTACTCGCTTGTCGTTGTGCAGACCGAAATATGTTTCCCTAAAACGTACTTTTAAACTGAGAATCCTGGGAAAATCGTCATATCAGATACTAGAGGTGAATGAACTTTCGCGGTTCGAGAACTACGAAAACATGAGATGTGCAATAATTTTAGAGGGAAATGTAAAATACAATGATCGTTTGACAATTCTTCCGTTCACATATTTTGGTAGTCCTAGGCATTATATCAAACGTAAGAGGACGTTCATCAAATTTATTTGTAACGAAGAACATAATTTATTACAAAAATTTCGATGCATTCTAAAATAATATTCGAAGTAGTAAACAAGTGTATTGCATAATATAATCGCGTAGTTCTACGTCGAAAATATGCGGTCGTGTCCTAGATACAACCCCTTACAATTTACAATCTCAGAGAAAGATTAGCTTAATGACTTGAATTTTATATATTGATCATCTAAATCGGATCAATGGTTTAAAAGTTATGAATTTTTGAAAAAAGTCATTTTTGGGAAAAAGCGAAAAAAATGATTCGGAGCACCCTAACAAAAAAAAACGAGTCTAATGTTTTTGATAAAGAATAAAATTACCACTTTTGACGAAAATTTTGAATAATATGAAAATCTCATCAGCCATCCAAACCGATATGGTGGTTCTCAGATTTCCATGAAAAGTTGTTGCTTTGTTCCTTATCTCGAAATATTAGACTCGTATTTTGGTCCGAAAAATTTTTTTCCGCTTTTTTCAAAATTTCAATTCTTTATAGCTACTCGATCGATTCAGAAGATCGACATGTAAAATTGAAGCTAAAGAGTTAGTCTTTCAAAAAATATGAACTAAAAAAAATCATTTTTGGAAAAAAACTATTTTCCTGACCTCCCTGAAACGGAACTGGGCATCCTAATAAAAAAACGGGTCTAATGTTTAGCGATAAGGAAAAAAACTAACATTTTTCACGGAAATCGGAGAACTACTTTATCGATTTGGTATGGCATGGCTTATGTAATATACCGAATTTTGAATAACTTTGTTCGCTTTGTGTTTTATACTATCAGTTTTTTTTTCTCCGCAGCATCACAATTATACCACTGTTTGGTAGATCCTTTTCCGTACATCGGAGATGAATAATTTTAGTTACCCTCACTCGAACGTTTCATTCATGGTGATGCTCCATGAATCTTCGAGTTTTTTTTATCCCCATCACGTTGCTTTTCATATTATTCTCAAGTGCATTTCTACTAGGTAGCAACAGTGGCCAGGATGGGTTGGTGCGTCGTCCGACAGTACGGTAGACTCCATAAAACTGTATCAATCATATTGATCCTTGAGGTACGCCAGCAAAATGCACAGAATGTGGCCGTGTGAAATCATTGGAATGAAGAGACCATTTGAGAGCAGCACTGCTCTTTCTTTCAGCTCATATTTCATGACGGTAAACGAATCAATGTAATATGATTGCAGTTGCGGTGAAAATCATTCAAGAGTAAAATAAGGCATTTCTGAAGTGAGCATCCTTGAATGTGGAGAAAGTCAATTGAATATCATACACATATGTCCTAAGCTGACCTTAGACAGGCATCATAAAAAAGCCCATTATTATGGTGCAACCAAACGTTAATAATTGCTTCGTCATTACTGACTTACCATACTTTTACTTTTTTGGATCAAGAAAAATCATCTTCATTATGTAAGATGGGAACAATATAACTTTATTCAGGAATAATTGAACTCGATTCAACTAAATTTGGCACACTCAATTCTAGCAGGGTAATTCATTCTCCCTGGAAACAAAAATCCGCATGCTGCCCGTAAGGAGCCATAAATTTGAATGCTCCCTTCGAAAGTTAATTATGGTGGTCATTTATCAGGTTCGGCTGTGATGCGGAAGCCACATTCCGCTCGTGCCACGGAAGGGTTGACCGAACATATTATCGCAATTATGTTGGTTCGTCCGAGAGTGTGCCTGCCGCTGGCAGTCATTAACTGGCACGGGAAAAATCCTCTCATGGTCGACTGTCTTGATTTATGACTCTCGTTCCCTCTGGTCATCATTGGAAGCTGCTCTTCGTTCGGCTCATCGAACATCGGAACATGAGAGAGCAGATCTGAAGTATGTGCACACTCGACGACTAGGTGCTCTTGTTATTCGAACACGGGGCGAGTGCGAAGCGCTTTGTTATCACGATTTGCTGACTAGCCACAGTCAGTGGCTTTCAATAGCTGGATGATCCAAAATAAAGTGTAGTGAGTGATGAACATAAAGGGCAATTCAACTGGATCAACTATTGCTAAAATTAGATAAATCGCAATCAAAAACTTCAAATAATCTCGCCCAAAAGTATTCTAAATGAATCAAATATAATATTTTGATGATTTATTTATGGTCTAAATTACTCTTTGGTAAATTTTGTTAATTCTTCTGTCGAAAAATCGGATCACAAAGCGTTCTCTTCTGTTGAAAGATTTAGGTGAAAATACACAAGACGTTCTAGTTTACAATTGATTTTGTGTATTGTATTGGTGAATCGAAAATAAAAAATAAAAAAGAAATAGCGTAGTGAACGATCTTCAAGTGCTTCAAGAATCTTCATTCATGATTCAAATATTCAAAGTTATGTTTATTATAGATAGTGTGGGGGTGTTTCGGGACCAACATCTGAAAATAATGAATCAAGTGACTGAATTTTATTTTCGACTTCTTCTTAAATATTTTACTAATTTTTGTTCCTTTTTTTGTTATACTAATTCAAACGTGCCGTGCACGTGCCGCTTTGCGTGCTTAACTTAATTGAATACAACCTAGACAGCAGTGCGGCTTAATAATCCCAATGATTTAGAAACTTTTCCTCCAAGTTCATTCATATTATTTACCAACTCACCCACGAGAAACAGATAACTAGTGAACAAAGACTGGAGAACCGTCGGTTATAAACCACTTCGATTATCCCCGGTTCTACAAGCTACCCCAAAGCGAATGGAGCGCTAACGCCGAACAAGGAATTGTTTTTCTTCCATCTCGCTACGTGAGTCAATAGTAGGGTAACACGGGGTGAGTTGGACATACGGGGTGATTTAGACCACCCCATTATCTCAAAAAGTACGGCTCAACTTGGATTTTTTATAATGTCATCTTTTTTTATTGTTGAACCGTATGTGAATAACGTAAAAAAAATTTTTGGTTAAATTCGTCAGGCGGAAGGAAATGGTAGCATGAACACAACAAGCACTTTGATTGTCAAAAAATGTGAGTTTTTCGATAGTGGTTTTAAGTTTTTTCCCGCTGATTAAACAAACTTTTCGTGTATTGTGCAGTAAAGTTCTGTTCGCCTACAAAAGAGGAACAATTTGATGTAGCGAAACTGTAAGTTTGATAACAATAAATGGAATTAATTGCATTTTAATTTTTGCATGTTGTGTGGGGTGACATGGACACGTTTTTGTGGGGTGAATTGATCCTACAGATTTGAGGTTTTTCTTTTGTCTAATTGATTCCAGATGCCGCCGCTGAATTAAAAAAAGAGGATGAGCAGACAATGTTGGAAGAAGCAGGAGCTTGAAAGAGCAAGGCATCGAAAGTGTTTGAAAATGTTCGAACCACAGTGAAAAAATCCATGCAGAATTCGAGATGGTCTTAATCCAATTTTTCTGGTCTGAAATCTGGCCAAGACTCCTGGTATCGATCCCAAAACAGTGTTACTGATTGTAACATTATTCCAAAATACTTCACATAAACATAAGTTTTTTTTTTTTTTTTTTATGAAACACACACTGGTCCAAAACACCCCACAGATGGTCCAAATCACCCCGCATCAAATTTGAATGTCGAATAATCATCTCTTTTATTTTATGATATATTTGGTAGTTTAAAGCTTGATATAATGATTAAACATTATTGATTGAGAGAAAACGAGTGTAGCTTACTATACAATGTGATATTTGGACCGTATTGGTTTGGAAATATTAGGCGATTTGCTTAGGTGGTCCAAATTCCCCCCTTTTCTCCTACGGGATCCATTTCATGTTTTCCCACCTTCATTGACGGGGCTGTTAGGCGGTTATCAACCGCCTTACGCCACATTCCGGGTTACAGAATAACTCCTGGGAAATTATGCATAGTAGCTAGCAAAACTGTGTAACGAAGCAAGGAAGGAATGAGAATTCCTACAAAATGGAAATTACTTACATTCTTCGGAAATCATGAACCACGCTTTTCTATTAATAAGAGCTAATGGCGATAAACGTTTCAAAGAACTCGGCTAGTCGAGTATCCATCATTTGCTTCTTAAATTGTTGAATAGCAATCGAGATAAGGTTTTGAGAGACAAATGTTTTTTGTTCAGAATTGGCTAAAGTACTTCGGAATGGGTATGGTTCATCAAACTTCGAACAAATAGGCAGTCGAACGATGCTTCGAAAAAGGTGGAGACATTTCGAGGGTTCCATTCTCTGATTCAGTAATATGTACAGTAGGGTGGCAGCAAAAATGGTCAAACCTGTACATGGTAAAACCGACCATGTACAGGGTCTTTCAGATTGAACGCTCACGTAAAAAAAAACAATATAGGGCGTTGTGTCCAAGACACGATCACATTGTTGACGTACAACTACGCTGTTATGTTGTTTGAAATCGCTTGTTAATAATTCAGATATTATTTTACGCACACACCCACACATATACACTTATCTCCGCTTTGCGCTTTTCTCAACAGATGTCTTTTCTATTGATATTTCCGGTCTCAATTAGCTTAGCTGTCTTCCTTGGTGGAGATAGTTTTGCTACTGTCATACGAAATCAAATCACACACAAAATTCCTGGACAATTATTTTTTTGGTAAGCCGATAATAGCCAAGTTTGATGATTCCTCACACAATTGTGTAGTTCAGAATCTTAATGGAATGGCGTCAGATTGATGTAATGATTACAATGCCAGAGACATCAGCGAGTAAGTAATTTGGTTGCGTCCACAGCTAAATCCGAAACGAAGATATGTGATGACGCAAAACAAGGAAGAACAAGAGATGTTCATTGTTCCGAATATAGAACGATACTGAAAGTTTGCCTCAGCGAGATCCAATATTTATGCTGTAGGCAAAAATTCCCCTTCGGTTTTCTTCTTTTTCTTTTCCTTATTCACGGAAGGTTTAAATCTTTCCCCTTCTTCTTCTTCTTCTTTTTGGCTTTAAGAGGGGAATCTTTCCCCTTCGTTGATCGCCGATATGTTGCTTATTATTGACGGCATGAGTAGGGAAGCTCACAAATGAGCAGAACAAATGTATGGGAAAATGGAAATGCTAGTTTTCATCAATTTAACCCATTTATACATACTTCAACGTCACTCCTTCTATAGAGTCACTATCCCATAGATTACAGGCATTGAAGTTGTCGCTTGCCAGATACAAATCAATGGCAAAGAACTCTGCATTGCTTCGATATATATTCCTCCCAGGACTACGGTAGGCCGCCATCAGTTCTTTGATATTATCGAGGCATTGCCGGAGCCGCGGTTAATCTTAGGTGACTTCAACTCCCATGGAACAGCATGGGGGTCACTCTACGATGACAACCGTGCCACGTTGATTTATGATCTGTGCGACAACTTCAACATGACAGTTTTAAATACTGGGGAAGCAACTAGGATAGCCAACCCTCCTGCACGGGCAAGCATGCTAGACATATCTCTCTGCTCTTCTTCATTATCCCTGGATTGCACATGGAAGGTAATCCAAGATCCCCACGGTAGTGATCACCTACCAATAATTTTATCGATCGCCAATGAATCAAAATCTAGTGAGTCAGTCGATATTGCGTATGACCTCACGAAGAATATTGACTGGAGAAAATTTGCAGAATTAATATCTGAAGCAATCATTTCGATGCATGAACTTCCTCCCCTTGAAGAGTATAATTTTATATCAAGTTTGATTTACGATAGCGCACTTCAAGCTCAAAAGAAACGTGTACCGGCTACCACTTTCCGACGTCGTCCTCCATCACTTTGGTGGGACAAGGAATGTTCAAAGGTCTACCTTGAAAAATCATCCGCTTTCAAAAAATTCAGGAAAACTGGATTAGTGGAATGGTTTCGAAAGTACCAAGCTCTAGAAACCAAACTAAAAGGTCTGATTAAAGCAAAAAAGCGTGGATATTGGCGGAAATTCGTCAATGGTTTGTCAAGGGAGACCGCTATGAGTACTCTTTGGAATACGGCTAGGAGAATGCGTGGCTGGAACCATACCAATGAAAGTGAGGAATACTCTGACCGTTGGATTTTCAAATTTGCAAGGAAGGTTTGTCCCGATTCTGTTCCTGCACAGAGCGTCGTACGCGATATTCCGCTCCAATGCGATTATGAGAATTTTTCGATGGTAGAATTCTCAATTGCCCTCCTCTCATGTAACAATTCAGCTCCGGGGTCGGACAAGATTAAATTCAACTTGTTGAAAAATCTTCCCGACTTGGCAAAACAGCGTTTGCTGAACTTGTTCAACAAGTTTCTGGAGCTGAATATTGTCCCGCATGACTGGAGACAAGTGAGAGTGATAGCCATACGAAAACCCAACAAGCCGGCTTGCGATCACAACTCGTATAGGCCGATTGCAATGTTATCCTGTATTCGCAAATTGTTAGAGAAAATTATTCTACTTCGTTTAGACAAGTGGGTCGAAACGAACAATTTGCTGTCAAATACGCAGTTTGGCTTCCGCCGAGGTAAAGGGACGAATGATTGTCTCGCGCTGCTATCTTCTGAAATCCAAATCGCATTTGCTCGCAAAGAACAAATGGCTTCCGTTTTTCTCGATATCAAAGGGGCATTTGATTCAGTTTCCATGGAAATTCTCTCAGAGAAGCTTCATAATCGTGGACTTTCACCAATTCTGAATAATTTCCTGTACAATTTACTGTCAGAAAAGCACATGAATTTCTCTCATGGCAACTCAAAATCTTCTCGTTACAGTTTTATGGGCCTACCGCAAGGCTCCTGCCTAAGCCCCCTCTTGTACAGTTTTTACGTCAATGATATGGATGATTGTCTAACTAGAGACTGCACGCTGAGACAACTTGCAGACGATGGAGTTATTTCCATCACGGGTACTAATCCCGTCGCTCTGCAAAAGTCGTTGCAAGATACCATGAACAATCTGTTCACGTGGGCCCTCAAGCTGGGTATCGAATTCTCTACGGAGAAAACTGAAATGGTCGTTTTTTCTAGGAAGCACGAACCCTCCCAATTCCAGCTTCACCTATCCGGCAAAACGATCCAACACTCTATGTTTTTCAAATACCTGGGTGTATATTTTGATTCTAAGTGTACCTGGGGGAGACACATTGCGTATTTGAAACAGAAATGCCAGCAAAGAATCAATTTTCTCCAAACAATTACCGGAACATGGTGGGGTGCCCATCCAGGAGACCTCATTCAGTTGTACAAAACAACGATATTGTCAGTGTTAGAATATGGCAGTTTTTGCTTCCGATCAGCTGCCAGGATTCATATTTTCAAGCTGGAGAGAATACAATATCGTTGCTTGCGTATAGCCATGGGGTGTTTGCATTCGACACATACGATGAGTCTCGAAGTTTTGGCAGGAGTACCCCCGCTTACTCTTCGGTTCACAGAATTATCCTACAGATTTCTCATCCGTTGCAAGATCATGAATCCATTGGTGATTGATAACTTCGAAAATCTACTCCAGCTGACTCCTCAGTCAAGTTTTATGTCTTTATACCATGAGTACCTTACCCATGAAGTGCACCCTTCACCGGGCATCTCCAACCAAGTTTGCTTCCCATACTTTTGCAATTCCTCTGTTATTTTTGATCTGTCCATGCGACAAAAAATACATGGAATACCAGATCACCTACGCTCCAATGTTATTCCGTCGATATTTTCGGAAAAATATGGGAAAGTTGGATCTGATAAAATGTTCTTTACTGACGGTTCATACATAAACGGGTCCACTGGCTTCGGCATCTTCAATGAAAATTCCAGTGCCTCTTTCAAACTCAAAGATCCTTGTTCCGTGTATGTCGCAGAAATGGGTGCGATATACTATGCTCTAGGGATCATTGAAACACTGCCCATCGACCATTATTTTATTTTTTCAGACAGTCTCAGCTCAATAGAGGCAATCCGCTCAATGAAAGTTGATAAACGCTCATCTTATTTCCTAACAAGAATAAGACATCTATTGAGTGTTTTGGTCGAAAAATTATTCAAGATTACCTTAGCATGGGTTCCCTCTCATTGCTCGATTCCGGGGAATGAGAAAGCGGACTCGCTAGCTAAGGTGGGCGCTTCAGAAGGCACACTTTTTGAAAGGCAAATTGCCTATAATGAATTTTTTCACATTCCTCGTCAGGACACACTCGTTAGTTGGCAGCGCATGTGGAGTGAAGATGAGTTCGGTCGTTGGTTACACACGATTATCCCTAAGGTCTCGACGAGTGCATGGTTTAAGGGATTGAATGTAGGTCGTGATTTCATTCGCGTGATATCTCGGCTTATGTCCAATCACTACAACCTAAACGCGCATCTCTATCGCATTGGGCTCGCAGCAAACAATCTTTGTGATTGTGGCGATGGCTACCACGACATCGAGCATGTTGTCTGGTCGTGTATCCGGTTCCATGCTGTTCGCTCTCAGCTCTCTAGAGCACTGAGAGCAAAAGGCAGACAATCGGATATCCCCGTCCGGGATATCTTAGGTAGCCGGGATCCTGATCCTGATCTTAGGTAGCCGGGATCCTGATCTGCTTCATCTATACCTGTTCCTCAGAAACGCCGATGTCAACGTTTAATGATGTTTCCTTCGTTGTGTCCCCGTTTCAAATCCCTCCTAGCGATCGATAAACTTTTACTTAGTCGCGGCAATACATACACACACTCTTTACAGATGCACGGGCCAAAGGTTGTGCAGTCCACTGATCATTCAACAAGAGCCAAAGGTTGTACCGCTCATGACAACTCTACACGAACTGATGATTGCGCCGGCTAGTGATCATTCTATCCTGGATTCCTCGAGTCGAGAAAGACGCACCACGCTAGATATGGGGTACAGACTAGGGAGCGTTGCTGATTAATGGTCAGCTGCATCCCAATAGGAAGTAGCCCGTGTCGGGCACACGTATAGAGCATCGAAGACTGCAACATACCAATTATGAGAACACTTGTAATACTAACCTCGAGCCAACCGCGAGTAATCGGTTACATATTTCTAACATAGTTGTAAGACAAAATATGTCAAAATATTGGACTCCCGGCCCCGTCAGGCTAACGCCACATGTGCCTTAATAAAAAATATATTTTGGGAAAAAAAAAAATACATCAGGTAAAATATAACATAAAAACATATCACATCAGGTAATATATAGCATAAAAACATATCTTAGGAAATTTACGATTCATTTGGTATGTAAATCGTCCCCACTTCGGGACGATAATATTCGGCTACTCGTTCAGTCTGATCGGATGGTTTTTAGTGCCAATATGTACAATTTAAAAGAACGTGTATTTTTAGTGAAATCGTATTACTCGAGCAACCGAAGCCTTAATGAAACTTTGCCCTCTTATGGTAAGAATTTCAACATTTCTCGTCGTCGATTACTTCCTCTGGGGGTACGTGAAAGACCGTTGCTATGTGAATAAGCCACAAAATTCAGAGGAACTTAAAGAAGAAATAACTCGGATTTTCAACAGCAACGAAGTCGTATTGTTGGAGTTGTGCATGAAGAATTTTGTACACCGTTTGAAACGCGTAATCGAAAAAAGGGGGTGATCACATCGAAAATGTCCTAAAGTATGCTTTATTTTCGTTTTTTAAAATTAATATCGGCTCACTTTTGTTAATGTAATTAAAATTTTTAGCATGAGCGTTTAATCTGAAAGACCCTGTACATTTTGTTTATTGGCCCGAAAAAATAACTTGTGCCTTGAGGCACCCCTAAATCATGTCCGATTGAGCTGAAACTTTGCACAGATAATTTTTTTGGGCCAATAAAGAAATTGTACATGGTCGGTTATTGAAATACGATGATGTAATTTTTCCCATACATCCATTGCCACCCTAATGCATAATGCAAAAAAACAATACTACAACTCTCCTTCCGACGTGGGGAACAAAAACTCCTGAGTGTCAGCCCCGGTGGGAAGCGGCAACCCGTAGAGCATTCGAATCGCCATGAATATATTATGCTCAATTTGGCTTATTATTTGGAATCACAATGAAAATTCACTTTACAAACGATAAATTTCCCGATGGGGACCGACTCACGCCTTTCTCCGCCCACAACTGTGGCAGTCATAAATTCTATCAATGACGGACCGCAAAGCATTGTTTCAGAGCGCAATTTTCCATACGATCCAGTGCTCGATTCTGAAGATTATTTAAATGTGGCGAAAAATGCAAATCTGAGATTTATTCAGCAAAACTGATTTCTTACTTTCTCCCTTCTTGACGAACGTTTGGAGAGGCTTATCGTCGGCGTGTTTTGCGAGTTTTGCGAGTACAGGGTAACTTCGATATAACGTACATTTCACTTTCAAGATTGTACTTTGTATCGAATTGTACGTTATATCGAGACATAATAAAGAACTCAGAAACGTAGCTTATATTATTTTATTGTGTTGCTGTTTGGGTAATGATAAAATTCAACTAGAAGACGAAGCCAGCCTTTCTCATGATGTTTCCCTTCGTACTGTTGATTAAAGCTTTATTCATTTAGAATCCGGAATCACAAAACCAGTTGTATTTTGGGATTGGTAGTAGATACAAAGCATGTTTTAGTGTTTTGTGTTTGATACAGAGAATATATTTTTCTTTCGGAAAAAACAAATTCAAAAAATTATTCCTTCACACTTTGAAAATGTGTACGTTATATCGAGGGTACGTTATATCGAAGTTCCCCTGTAGTATGGTAATTGATAATTGTTTCCGACAGTATTTAATAGCCTTCGAATTTTAAACTGAATTTGCATTGGAAGCGGTGCAAAGCGAATTACTTTTCATTGGTAAGAAAAATTTATAAGCATTGAGTCAAAAAACAATTTACTTCAAATAAGTGATTAATGTGATTTATGATTCGTTTCTGTCTGATCTAGATGTGTCATTGTTGTTTTTGAGCATCAAGAAATAATTTCAAGAGAATTTCAACATTTTTGAAATAATCTCTTATGAGTAGGAGCATATACAATTAAGCTGCATTGCCAGTTTCAAGAAATACCTCAATTCGAAACGAAAGATAGTTATTCAGAGCGGTACACGCAAGTGACGAAAAAAGTTTAATATCCCTCCAGCAACACGGCAGATGACATCGTCCACGACATAATGAGGAAAATCTTCATATATCATCATTTCCATCGCAGTTCTAAGTGAATTGACACTATTTCCGTAACTTAAATATACATTCAAGACAAAATGTAAATATCTTGTTAAATTGTCTTGAACATATTGAAAAAAATGTTTCCAAACATAATTCTTAAAAGAAAGCAATATTCATTACTTTGACCCATTGTCAGCCCTTCTAAGAGGTGAGATTGGTTCAACTTTCATTTAATCGCAGTTCAGTAAAAAAATTAATACTATTCAACTCAGCTTAGAATACGCTCGTGAATTCATTATTCGTGAACATAATCAGAAATGCGTTCCACTCCACTTTACGATAGTTATTCGACAAACAATTCGAATTCTTTTTTCTTCGACCCATTCTCACTGCCAACGACGGTATCCATAATTTCCCGTTCAAATTTTTAATGCAATTTATTTATTTATTTATTTGTTTTTTCTCTTTTATAGTGACTTTCAACACATTTCGGCTGGTTCGACACTTTTACTTCCATTTTTGGAAGAATGTCGGGAGTGAGAATTGAACTCGTGATCTCTGCGTGACAGGAATGGATGTTACCACTACGCCAGATCGGCTCCACTATTCAATTTATTTATCGAATTGATTTGAAACATTTATTGGAATTTGACCCCCTTTCTGTTGACCGATTGATCTGAAATTTGGAACATACCTGTATCTCTGCAGTAATTATAAAACAAATAAATTTTTGGAATTTTTGGAAAAAGTCATTTTTGGATAAAGGGGGAAAATGATTTTTCGAGCCATAGGGTAATTTTGAAAAATCATATCTGAAAAATGAAAAAAATAGCATCTCTGACATCGAGATATGTTATGTAAAAAATCCTCAGCTTTCATGAAAAAGTTTAAAAAAATATAGCTCCCTCTAGTCCGAAGCCATGAAAACAATAAAAATCTAATACAATCAATAATTAGGAAAATAAAAACCATTTTTTTTGGAAGTTCAATATTTTTAAATAAAATATTAGCTTATCATTGGCTTCAATTTGATATGTCGATTATCTAAATCGGTTGAGTGGTTCAAAAGTTATGATTTGAAAAAAGTCGTTTTTGATAATAAGTGGAAAAAAATGATTTTTCGGACCACCTAAAATGGAAATGGGCACCCTTATAAAAAAATTTAAAAAAAATATGGGTCTAATGTTTTGCAATAAAGATAAAAAAATACTACTTTTGACGAAAATCTAAGTACCACTATATCGGTTTAGCATGGAATGGCTGTATATATATTTTTCCAAAAAATTTCCAAAAATGGGATTGACTAGTAGAACACAACTATACACGAGGAATGCAAATCAAAAATTGCCGCCACAACAAAATGGCGCTATATATATTTTTTTCCAAAACCCCACAAATATGAGTATCAAATGAAAAAGCTTGACTAGTAGAACACAATTATTCATGAAAAATGCAACACCAAACGGCGGGATTAGACGACTACAAACTAACTACTACAAATAAGTTGACGATACTTTCACCCAAGTTTACATCAATCCCACAGTATGCCACACGACGATCTTACGACGATCTACATATAATTGATATTCACACGGCATCACCATTAGACACACTTTCCACGACTGAATTCGTCATAACTGCATAAAATATAGGTCAACAGTAAGAGCTAATCAATGCCCTACTTGATAATCCTTGCCTTGTGTCGCAACAGACTATTGCACAGTCCCATTTCTTTGGTGATACACTATTTTCAAGTGACTGGAAGCAATTCCTTTTGCGTGTGTTCCAAATGTGGTCATAATCAACAAATTTCAAGCTTTCTAATGGAAACGTCAAACGGTACTTCCCAAGGGTCAACATAGGGGGTCTTCGTAGCCTAATTGGTTGCGTGTCCGCTACTAAGCGAACGATCATGAGCTCATAACTCAGGCCCCTCAACTGACCATCTTTGTGTGTTATTCTAGCTACTATGTCCACGCAACAATCATCGTGTGTTCGGTAATCCCAGTCCCTTACCGTTCACATTTTCGGTCTGCTGCATCGGTATTGGCACTATTAATAACGCAACAAAGGACGCCTCATATCAACAGTCCCGCTGTGAACAGACCAACTGTGAACATTCGAACAATAGCAATATTCTTACGCCGAAAAAAAGGCGACATGTGTTGTGCATCGATAGAATAGGAATTCTCTTGCGCCTAAACGACTACTGTGTTATAGATAAAAACAAATGTTTATCGATAGATAGCGATACTCTTACGCCTCAAAATGGTAACAGTGTGTAATATACAACAAAAGTTATCTTAAGATAAAAAAAATGTACACGAATGAATTCGGCTCTGTTACAGCTGAATTGCTAAATGAACCTAATAAAATAATACTGTTGGGATGAAAAAAAAGGGTCAACATAGAAATGGTGACTCTCGTAATGTGACAAAAGTAACAGTTCCAAGTTATATTTCCAAAACAATAAATAAATAAATAATAAAAAAACTTTTTAAGCTAACCGGTTTCGTTGTGATTGAACATAATAATAATACAAATAATGTATTAAAAGATAAAAAAAAATTAAATAAGTAGCAGTCAGCAGTTATCACATCATTTCCTTCATTAATTTAGGGCATTGATGAGACTTAAATAAAATTGTGGGGTATATAATGAAACCACTATCTGTGAATAATGGGAAATTGTAATGAAGAAGTTTATAAATGATGCTGGAGACTTCGCCGTTTCATTTTTAAAAACAAGTGTAGGTGTAGATTGTTCTTCAAGATTAATAGGTCATGAACATAGTTTTTGGAATATTTCGTGAAAATTCATTCTAAATATTTGAGTTTGATTGACCAAACGTAAATATTAAATATTAAATATCAAATGATAATGACAAAAAAAAATTATTTTATTGACAAATGAGCTCGTCATGTTGTCTATTTTTCCATATTAGTGTTATTGTTCCTACATCTTCCATTTACAATTAGGCTGCAATAAAATTCCAACTACCTCATGAGAAGTAAAACATAAGATCGGTAAAAATATAGTTATGTAGGTTTACTACTAAGATTCAAGGAAAATATACAAAAAAATATTCTTCTGCTTTACTGGTGCACTTCCGTACTTTCCGCTGAATACATCTTATCAGTTTCTGCATGCACTGCCGTCTTTTTCCACCATCAAACTTGTTCTGGGCGTTGAAGAACAGTGGCCCGGAAGCTGCCGGAAGTCTGCCTTGACGTAAGTCTCATCATCGGGGTTTTTGATTTTTTTTTATGCCAAATGTCTTAAAATGGCGTGAAACGTCGAGATCTAGTGTCATCTCGAATTTTTTTTTTCAAAAATCGGCACTCTGGGACTTTTTCTTTCGTTTTTGGTTTTTTTTTGTTTTTTTTTCGGCATGCGAAATTGAAAGTATGGTTTTTTTGGCACCTGGTCGATTTTCGGTCTGAAAAATCGATTTTTGAAAAAAAAAAAACAAAAAAAAATCAGATTACTGTAAATCTCAACGAGTAATGCAGTTTTAAGACTTTTGGCAGCAAAAAATAACTTAAACCTCGATTTTCGGTGATTTTTCGTTTTTCAGAAAAAAATTAATTTTAACGTTTGTGATACCAGTAAATGAAATTCGAATGAGCTAATATTTTGCATAGGGTATATTATCGTGCAAATCAACATTTCGTTGCAAGTTCCGAATGAAAAATCGAGATAACTGTTTTTATTGGCACCCAAAACCGTACATTTCGTTTCGTATACCGAAAAAAAAGTCCCAGAGTGCCGAATTTTGAAAAAAAATTGTTTTCGATCTGACACTAGATCTCGACGTTTCATGCAATTTTGAGACATTTCGCATCAAATTTTTTTTCCGAAAACCCCGATTTCTTTTACTCCCCCCTTGGGTGATTTTTCGATTTTCAAAAAACTCAAACTTTGACCGCTTTGCGCCACTCTCCGTTAAGGGGGTATTCTAGTCTAGAAATCTGAAAAAATCGAAATTTTTTTTTTACCATATTTCTGTAGTTTAGGCATTCAAGAATATACTCTAGAAAGGACTTATCGAAAATCCTATTATTTACCTAGTTAGAGCCATCTTAGTGATGTGGTATCTAACCTGTTACGGCCATCACAATGAACTTCAAACGCGTTTCTCTCGGAACTAGTTTTTTTCTAACTGGCGTACACGATATCTCAAGTTCTACTGAACCGATTTATGTCAAATTTATATGAAAATAATCTGCATACATCTCTCTATCGCATGAACCAATAAAAAATTATAACTTTTTAATTTTACTATTTTTAAAAAATCGGTAAACGCAAAAAAACGTTTTAAACAGCATTTTTGTTTTCAAACGGCCGCCATTTTGTTAAAACCCATGTTTTTGACTTGTCCGAGGTTCATGCCATAGCGACATCTTTACTGATTCAGAATCTGTTCCTTTTTTTTTTGTTTCAGATAACCAGAAGGACTGGAATCGTGTACGCCATAGAGTCGATATTTGACATAGGGTGTTTTTCGAGGTGGTGAACATTTTTTATGGGGTAACTTCTAGAAATTAGAGATGACCATTTTCATTGGCACCCTAGTGTACAGTTTCCGGACCCGTGACTTTCCCGCCGTATTTTGCCATTCGTCACGATTTGGAGCCTTCTGCACTCTGCATGTATAAAGTCCCTCGCGGACCTCCACGATTCCGAGTTGTTTTCCGATGTTCCGATGAGAGAGTTGACGATTCTGCAGGTGCTTGCGCAGAATTAATTCGCGACGTTGCATTTCGGTTGACACCATTTTTTACAAAAACTGACTGCGATAAAAATAAAGTGTAAACAATACACTCTAAACTCTTTCTACCCAAATTTTCAAGAGAAAATACCCAATGGGTAATTTGGTACAGCGTTTTTTCCGTAATGCTATTTGATGTGGGACAGCCTTTATTTGGGTACTTGTAGTAGTTCGGTGTTTCAGTACGCCATTCTAGCTACCAGGGACAATCGTAGATGATACATTGGACAGTACCTCGTGAAAGTGTTTCTTAAAGACTTTACTCAGGCAACTCAGTAATGAAATGGCAGGATAATAGGTAATAGAATTACAGATTCATCAAACGCACGAATGACTTGCAAATCTAAATGTAGTATTTATAACAAATGAATGAGTATTGTTTTCATTCTAATAAAATATATTTTTTCCACAACGATTATTTTCGATGGTAAAGATCTTTGGAAGAAAAAGTACAGATGGGAAAGATTTTTAACCCCTCTGGTACAGATTTAAATGTGGCAACACTGGTCACAAGTTTGAAAATTCAAACAATTTTTCTTCGCACCATTTAGGTGTCGCAAAGACCGTCACGTTTACGTTTCGTAACAAAATAAAGGGATAAGTGAAGGTTGTGTTATTCAGAGGTAACAGTGCAGTAAACGGAACAATGTGGCCGATTAAAAAACATTCTCATCTATCACATAAATTTCTAATTAAGAAAACTATTCAATGTTTTATATATAGTACTAGTGATAAACTCTGTGGCACTTTTTACATGCTTACACTACCAGACTTTTGAATTCACGAATGTAAAGGGTGTGTCACATCAAATTGCATCACGGAAAAAAACGCTGTAGAAATTCGCCCAGTAGACCGATCCTTTTGAAAATTTTAGACAGTAAAATAAAAACTATTAAACAACTTTTGGCATTTTCTTTTTATTCATACTTCGAGCCCAAGCCCGTATGCTCGCACCTTCCTCTTTACCCCGTCCATAAGGTTCTGTACAACGTCAGGTTGTAGTTTTTTTTTTGAACAGAAATCCATTTTCTCTTGAAGTCCGCCTCCGATTTGACAACTTTTGGGTTCTTCCGGAGGGCCTGCTTCATAATCGCCCAATATTTCTCTATTGGGCGAAGCTCCGGCGCGTTGGGCGGGTTCATTTCCTTTGGCACGAAGGTGACCCCGTTGGCTTCGTACCACTCCAACACGTCCTTTGAATAGTGGCACGAAGCGAGATCCGTCCAGAAGATGGTCGGGCCCTCGTGCTGCTTCAATAGTGGTAGTAAGCGCTTCTGTAGGCACTCCTTAAGGTAAACCTGCCCGTTTACCGTGCCGGTCATCACGAAGGGGGCGCTCCGCTTTCCGCAAGAGCAGATCGCTTGCCACACCATGTACTTTTTGGCAAACTTGGATAGTTTCTGCTTGCGAATCTCCTCCGGAACGCTGAATTTGTCCACTGCAGAGAAGAACAACAGGCCCGGCAGCTGACGAAAGTCCGCTTTGACGTAGGTTTCGTCGTCCATTACCAGGCAATGCGGCTTCGTCAGCATTTCGGAGTACAGCTTCCGGGCTCGCGTCTTGCCCACCATGTTTTGCCTTTCGTCGCGGTTAGGAGCCTTCTGAACCTTGTATGTACGCAGGCCCTCCCGCTGCTTGGTCCGCTGGACGAATGAACTTGACAAATTCAGCTTATTGACGACATCCCGGACCGAACTTCTCGGATCACGTCTAAACTGCTTAACTGCGCGCTTGTGATCTTTTTCACTGACGGAGCATCCATTTTTGCCGTTCTTCACCTTCCGGTCGATGGTTAGGTTCTCGAAGTATCGTTTTAGTACTCTGCTGACCGTGGATTGGACGATTCCCAGCATCTTACCGATGTCCCGATGTGACAACTCCGGATTCTGGAAATGAGTGCACAAGATTAATTCACGACGCTCTTTTTCGTTCGACGACATTTTTCCAAATTTACGAAAAATTGACAGTGAAGCATGGCCAACGTGTTCTATACTCTCTTATCTGATTATAAGCGAAAGCTGAAGATATAATTCCTAAAAATTAAATTTCTACAGCGTTTTTTCCGTGATGCAATTTGATGTGACACACCCTTTAGTAAAATCATGAATTTCGAGAAAATAAAAAAAATGCAGAAGGTAAAAAAATTTGAAAAATTTTTGCACAAAAAAAAAAGAAAAAAAGATTATCCAAAAAACACATTGGAACACATTAAAATATACATTAAAGCAGTTTAAGCAATATTTTATATAGTGCTGATTATTTGGTTTGAGGCACTTTTCACTTCCTTACCCAAATACGACCTTTATTGTAATTCTAACCTCGAGTTAACCGCGAGTAATAGGCTATGTATGATAAACATAGTTTAGAAGTTTAAATATTGAATTCTCTGGCCCATCAGGGTTACGACAAAAGAGACCAAATAAATATATAACTGAAAAAAAAAACATAACTGACATAGCTAAAGTTCGGAATTTGACGAGTTTGTTTTTTTTTGTTCGAACAATTTATCATGAATCATAGTTTTTTATAACATTTATTTTAAGTATTTCTTCAATAATAAATACTATATATTGTCATATAAGAAACTTGAAATCCCTTTTAATTATGTGTATTCCTGCGACTTTACTGTGAGTGTATAATAATAACCAAAGAAGAATTCATAAAACAAATCCAATTACTCCACCCGTTAGATTTTCGATCTGCGTAAAAAAATTACCAAAAACGAAACATGTAAAAACCGTAAACGGTAAAAACAAATGGTTTTTGTGTTTCTGATCGTCCATCCGGATCAACATATTTGTACCCCAAATCTCCTACAAGAAAAATGAATATAGCATGAGACAGTCGTTAATGTCGTCATTATGGTAGGTAAATCGCAAGGTAGATTTTTTAAACCTCCAAGAAAGTCCCCATTCAACCAATTTTAGTAATGTAAAGCATGCAAAAATATTGGTTATGGCTTGATATAACACTTTGGAAGTGAAAAACATAAAAGATAGTAGTTTTGAAGGTGTTATTCATAATTTCAACCCAGAGATTCATCATAAACTTGATTGTTTACATCAACCGAATTGAAGCTCTCAAATCGCTCTACAATTTGTTCTTTGAAACCCAACTTCTATCTTTTCTTATATCTCTGCAAAATCGTTATAAACAATTCCTGGTGAGAATTCAATCAAAATCTTCAAAAACCACGATTTTTAACTCCACTGTACTAATAATAGCCAATTGAAACCTTAACCTTAACTTTGAAATATTACATTTCTTATTGAAATTATAAATTTTTGAAATATACAAAAAATCAAACCGTATATAATCGAGTCTAAAATTGTATATAATCGTATTTATTGTAGACTAGCTGACCCGGCAAACTTCGTCCCGCCCAAAATTTGTTTTTTGTTATCAATGGCAATAAAAAAATCAATACCTTCAAACATTCACGTTTTCTTACTAAGCGAAAGTTCATGAGTCCAATCGCAGAACTGTTCATTGATTGATTTTCTAATCGACCCCATTACTAATTTACCTTTTACTAAAAAAATCCTAGTACTTCTACCAAAACTCATCATTATAATATCAGATTATTTTCAAACACAATTCTCGTTCAATATTTTTCAAACACTTGCAAATAACATGTTTCTCCGTTACATGGAATAAAAGTTTGATACAGAAAATATGATAGAAAAAAGACAGACCCCTCCCCTCTTCACCCCTTAGAGAGGGGGGAGGAGTGTTCATTCACCATAGAAACGTTTCGTGCCCCTTAAAATCTTCAAATGCCAATTTTGGCTCCATTTGCTTGATTAGATTTCGAGTTATGAAGAAATTAGTTTTTCATTTGTATGGAAACCCCCCCCCCCACTAAGAGAAGGGGGAGGAGTATCTAACCACCATAGAAACATTTATTGCACCCTAAAATCTCTATATGCCTAATTCGGTTTCATTTGCTTGATTAATTCTCGAGTAATTTAGAAATTTGTGTTTGATTTGTAAGGCAGCCCCCCTTAGAGAGGGGGGTGGAGTGTCTAACCACCCTAGAAATATTTTTTGCACCCTAAAAACTCCATATGCCAAATTTGGTTCCATTTACTTGATTGATTCTCGAGTTATGCAGAAATTTGTGTTTCATTTGTATGGCAGCACCACCCTCCCTCCCCTTTAGAGAGGGGGGTGGAGTGTCTAACCACCATATAAACATTTATTACACCCTAAAACTTCCACATGCCAAATTTCGTTCCATTTGCTTGATTAATTCTCGAGTAATACAGAAATTTGTGTTTCATTTGTATGGAAAACACCGCCATAGAAACATTTATTACATCTTAAAATTTTCACATGCCAAATTTGGTTTCTTTGCTTGTTTAACTCTCGAGTAATGAAGAAATTTGTGTTTCATTTGTATGACAGCCCCCCCTTAGAGAGGGGGAGGGGTCTGGAAATATCATAAGAACCTTCCCCGACCTCAAAAACCCCAACATACCAAAATTCATGTCGATCGGTTCAGTAGTTTCCGGGCCCATAAGAATCAGACAGACAGACAGACAGACAGAAATCTATTTTTATATATATAGATAACATATATAATCGACTCCGACCTGTAACATGAAATTTGAAATTTTTCTTACAACATGCATGCTTGTTCAAGAGCAGTTTTTCATCACAGAAACATTCAGTTCGAAGTGAGTTCATAAACTGCAATTATCAGAAGTGTGTTCTACGGCTGTAACGTGTCTAATCGCTCAGGAACCAAGTGGCACTGTACACCCACAAGGAGCACATGAAAGCAGGACAGCAAACGGTTTTCCACCCCGTATCTGGACACGATCGATGGCTGGAGCTTAATTGTTTGCTTTGAACGTGCTTAAGTATTTCCAACCATTTCTTCTCTATTGTACAGCACACGATTCATTGGTGCCTAATTGTTGCCAGATTCGTTTTACTGCGATGTTCTTCGTAATGAGAACGCCGGTTTCTATAATGTTTATAATATTGTTAAAAATCAGCAAACATTTGTTGGGTTGGGTTGGGAGCAGACGTTTGTTGAGTTGAAAAAACTCCATCGGTTTTAAAAGACATAAAATAAAATGAATCTTAGTACAATTGCAATCTTTGAGATAAAATTTTAAAAACTGAAAATTAGCCTTCCCATGCGCTGTTCTAGTTCCAACATATGGCAAGAAGAACAAGGTTAATTTATTTCAGAAGCCATGAAAACACATGACGCCATGTTATACTCTTCCTGGTTTAAATTGAGGCAGGTCGTTCGATCCTGTGTCATTTTGCGATGTTGCGGCGGCACAAAGCGACAGGTGTATTCCACACCTACATGTCATGGTGCGTCCTGGTAAGGCAACACGAACATCAGCCGTGTTGTTCCCTGTCCCCATGGCAGATGGTGGCAGCAAATTGATTTTTCTGTCCTTGCAGGAACTACTGCTGCTGCTCGAATAATGCCTATGGCATGCAACGGTGTCTGTCGTAATCACTGCCGGGTGAGGTGAGTTTGTGACAGGAGCAAATTCGATCCGGTGTTGCCCGAGATAGAGAAGTGTCATACGGAGGAATTAATGACAGATTCTTGTCGGAAGTATCTCCTTGTATGTTGATGTTGATGTACGTAGACTCGATCTAGTATTTTCCGACCGGATGTTCAATAAGCACGGTGAGCAATGCCTTCTTTGTATGATACAGAAATCAGCGGAGAAGCCTTTCCACGAACATTTCATAAATACCGTTTTGTCTCATATTCCAAACACTTAAGCTTTGATGGCCATTAAACAGTGTCTCATTACTCAAAATAGTACTCTTTCGCGAAATTAATTTGATTTTTCGATACTTTTTTTTTCATTTGAATACAATAAAATTGATTTAGAAATACATATCCATGGTGATAAACTAAAAATACGTTTAATCACTTTTGTCTCAAATTCAGAACATTTGCATTAAAGAAAAAAACATAACTTTTAAACTAATGGATCCATTCATATGATCGATATATAAAATTAAAGTCAATTAGCTAGTCTTTTTTGGAAAAATGTTATGCTCGCAAAAAAATTGAATTTTGCTTTTGTAATTATTGATTATATTTGTTTCTTATAATTTACTTGGTTTCGGGACCAATATCGGTATCGATACTTGTAAATGACGTAAAAATGAAGTCTTTAACCCAAAGAATGTCAGTGTTTTGAATATATAATAAAAATTGAGTGTTCGAAATTTGAATCATGCGTAGAAAGTTGATTCCTATTCTGAACATTAATTTTAATAAATATGTCTGCATGTTTTATTTAATCCATTCATTGTATATTCTTACCATTTCCAGCACTTGACATGAGAACAAGAAACAAAATAGTTAAAAAAAAACAACAAAAACTGAAAAATTAACGATGTTTGTTTTTTACAGAATTTGCTAACGCAAACATTTTATCATTGGTTTTGACTATCACTGTTTTGCAAATGCTTAATATTATAAATCGATATCGGCTGTATCGATACCTGTAAATGATGTCAAGATGAAGGCTATAACCCAAAGAATTTCAGGGTTTTGAGTATTCAATTATTCATAACATTAAAGTTCAGTAAATTTACATTTGAAAATGAAGTGTTGAGAATTTGAATCGTACGTAGAAACTTGATTCATATTCCGAATATTACTTCAAAATTAATTTCAATGAAGATTTCTGGATAAATGGAATACATTCTCTAGTACTTAACATGAAAACAACAAACAAAATAGCTGAAACAACTACTGAAAAATGAATGATGCGTTTTTTTACGTGATTTGCTAACGCAAACATTTATCATTGGTTGTTAACTGTAACTTTTTTGCAAATGTCTAATATTATAAAGACTGTATCGAAACCTGTAAATGATGCCAGTTTTCTTTCTATCGTGATTTTCCGTTCTTATCTACTACATTACTCTTTTGGTTTACCTTTTAACTAATTCTATTCGGATGACGCTCAAATAAGGAATTTGAAAAAAAAATAGAGAAGATATAAGATAAAAAGCGTAGTGTCTTTTGACGGATAAGTTGCAGTTATTAGTTATATTCCTAATTTCAGATCATAAATATCAGTATCAGGAACAGAAATCTCAATATTTCGCATACTCAGCACGATGTATGAAGATTGATTGTACCTTCCACTGAATTTTACTATAGCTATTCTGTTGTGAATAATTGTTATCCTCACATACAAAAAAAAAATCACCGCTTTCTCCCAATAGCATTGTAAACCAGAACATTTCATGGTGTACCTGAACAGTACACTTGGGTTTATTGGGGCCTCTCTGTGCACAATTTGGAGCACACCAGGCAGCTTGTGTCATGTGTTTCTACCGCCATACGTCGTCTGTGAAAAAAACGGCGTGAGCAATAAAAACGTCAAGATAAAATTTAAATTTTTAAACTCGAATACCTCCACAGTCGGATTTGTGCACGTGAAATCCAATGCACATTTCTCGTCACTATTGCTGGACCGTTGGCCAAGTGGATACAATGGAATACGCCATATTTTATAGAATTTTCTGCCAGAATATCTCGCTATTCAGTGTAGCCCTCGTTTCGGATATTCGCTACGGTGAATCCACTCTGTATTGCCTAGGATCGCACCAACCAAATATCTCCCTGGATAAAGCACTAAATCGCATCAGTTGAAATAGTGCGCTGACCGGTTGCTGCGGCGGGAAAAGAAATATGTCATTTGAAAATCGTAGTGAAAAAAATGTTTTCTCTGTACATTTTCAGAGAGTAATGAATTTCTTGAAATTGCGTGTTTAAATTCGTTCAAGTAAAACACAAATGACCCCGGAAATGATTGGTCTAAAAAATGTGCTAACGCAGTTGTGTGTCTCACGAGATCGAAATTTACAACATAACATCACTCTTCGCTGTTCATCAAAGTATATTTTTCCACACGGCTCGACTACTACAGTGTTGATTACTAAAGGGATCCCCAGAAGGTTGAATTGTATGATTAACATTCATGATCACTCTTTTTCGCCTCAAATCAACAATCTTCGGGTTCATTGAATATTTAATATTTGAAAATGTTCTGGGAAACTCGTTCAATTTTTCAAAGCTGAAATAATGGGCTTCTGTTCTGCCAATTTTTTTAGCAAGATATGACTTCCCTGATGAATTGTTTTAAAAAGCATGTTTTTAATAACTCAACTGCGGTAATTATGAAACCTGCCCGAGTCTCATTTATTTCGACACACTATCAAAACGGACATAAAAATGAAGTTTTCCGTGCACCGGAATGATGAACCCATACGTTACAGTTTCCATACATTGTGGTTATTTTCCATTATCATCCAGCACATAATTCTATCAGCTCTCGGCCGCTGTCAGCCCAACGTTCCACTCACAACTTTTATCCCAGATTAGGTGATAAAGCCAGCTTGCGATGACCGAAAAAGCGCCACGATTTGCTACAAGAGTTTCGGCTCGGTTGGCTTTTTGCTGGTGCAATTCCAAAAGCCGCAATGTTTTGCTGGCTCTGTGGTTGCCCGGAATCCGTTTCTCGTTTTCTGCTGGAAGAAGCACTCGTACCGGTACCGGTACCGGCAGTGGTAGTTGCCATCAGATAAATTATATTGGCTTGGAGGCTACTCAAAATAATGGCATTCTTGATCCTTTGACCGACCGGCTGCATTCCTTCCCAGGTGCTGTCTCCGCCTGCTACCGTATCGAACTTTTCCCCAACAACGCTGGGATTAAGAATACAACTTTGTTTTCCCATAGTGTGATAACTTTTTGCCTTAGTTGTATTCTTGCTGGTCTGTTTTGTGACCTTTCAGGTTGTAAGGACGAAGCTTTTAAAAGTAGAATTGAGAATATTCAATTTTAACATTATTACCTGGTATGCATTTGAGCATTCACCATAAGTAGACACGCATAAGACATAAGAGAATTCACATGACTAAGAAATTCAATATCAACATTTTTCATCATTGGTGTAATACCTCGAACATATTTTATTTAAGAAAACGCAGGTAGGCTAAGAATGGAAATATTAAATAAATTCTCGTTCGTTATCCCGCTGCATTGTGCTAGGAGCTGTTAGGAGCGCCAAGAAAGGAGTGCTAATTTTACAATGAAATAGAAATTTTAGATGAGGAAAGTTTTTCGAAAACAAGCATAATAACAAGTCCTACAATGTGAACGTTGTTTCCCCGCTTCTGCATCTATCCTGCATAATTCGAGAAATATGGAAAGTAAACACCACCTACAAGCGTTCACTTGCTTCCTTCCCGTGCATTCCTGCTGGGTACTACGATGTACCTGTTCCCGACAATGCGTTTTTGACCTCACCGGCGAACACTTAGCATAATTGGAAAATGAACAAACTCTCGACAAGTGCAATGATTGCATCCACAATGTCGATTCAGTATCCAAACAGGTAACGACTTCGCAAACTCGCCCACGCTCAACCCTGTGGTGGAATGTATAGATTAAATCACGATGGTTACTGAGCCATCGCTTTGTCTTGTTGGTATGATTTTTACTAGGTTGGGGGAGTGGAGGTAGGACGGGCATGTTAAGAAAAACTTGAATTGTATCTTGGAAACTCATGTTTCCAAAAACTTCTATGCATTTTCTTGTAATTCAATATGCAGTTTTTAGAAATAATCGGCCAAATGTTTCACATAAAGTGTTTTTCTATGTTGTTTGCTGAAATTAAAATAGACCCAAAAGTAGAACTTTTTTTTTTCGATGCCAGTAATATTGACATATAGTGGGTTGATATGGACAGGTTTGTAATATGCGAAGCATACAGTGGTAGACATTCGTTTAGCCGCACCCTATTTTTCCTCAATATTTTTAAAAATAAGTCAATTCTTTGTACAGTTTTGTTCATAAAACACTTTTATTGTTTATTTTCATCGAATTCATTCTAAAAAAAGTATAAATTCACTTTGTTTTCTTTGTTTTCTAAGTAATTCAAATATGTGGAATCAGGGTGGACATTCGTTTAGCCGCATCCTAAAATTTCAATAAAAGAAAGTCGAGTCCAATCGGTGGCTAATATTTAGTATGTCCACCTCCATTTCGGATCACTTTGAAAACTCGATTTGGCATCGAGTCAGACAACTTTCAAAGTGTTGTCATATTGATTATAGCCGAACATTCCTGAATTACTGCCTTGAGACTGGAAATGTTGTCAAATTGTCATCCGTTTGCATAGACCATCTCGGCCACGATTCTCCATAGGTTCTCTATGGGATTGCAATCGACTGCAAGCAGGTCATTCAAGAAGCGGAATGTCCTTCTCGGCAAACCATGCCTTCGATTGCTTGGAAACGTGGATCTATGCATAATCCTGCCGAAAAAACGACATCCTCGGTAGCGTTATTCTCAATATGGCCAATCAAAACGTCTTCCAGTAAATGAAGATACTTTTCGGACTTCATTCGGGTGAGAATGAAACAAATGAGAAGCTTGCTGTGATAGGAAACGGCTCCCCACACTGTCAAACTTACGCCCCATAGTTTCGCTTCGATCTCACGACATGCCGTTCACTTAAATTGTACCAATAGCAACTGTAACAGTCCGGACCATCCATATTGAACTTTTTTCGCCGGAAAATACAACATTTCTCCATTCCAGTTTCCATTCCATCTATTGCCGGGCGAAAATGTGATGGTTCTGCTTATGGGTGGCGGTCAGTTTCGGCTTCACTTGAAGTTTCTTCCACATGATGTTTGGTGACTCATTCAAGATTCGCGCAATATGCCTCTTCGTTACTGGAACAAACGATTCTGCCTCAATGTATGAGCAGGATATCGTTTCCTGGTTGCTTCGTGTCTTATTCGACCTTTAAGACGCAAAGTAACTTTGGTGTTCCCATTTGTTGGTCGTTATAACCCATATTTCTGGCACTATTTAAATAAATTCCGTACCACTTTCTCAGATAGACCAATTTTTGTTACGATCGAGCGATTAAAAATCGTTTGTTCACTGAATATCTTCATTATTTTCCGCCCCTCTTCCGTCAATAAAATAACTTTCGCCATTTCTTTAAATTCTACGTAAATCATTAATCTGACCAACTTCTTACGTTGCACATCTAATATTTATCTTATAAATTGAACATTCCCAAGTATTTTTTCAAAAAAACACAGATAAAGGCTTGATGATTATGCGAAAATTCGATTTTTATGCCCATAGGCTAAACGTATGCTTCGGAAAAAAACGACGTTTGAATGTTTATATCTACCGATGCCGCCGTGTGTGTGTGTGATTGTGACGCACGTCTTTTCAATAAAAGTGACGCGAATATACTATCACTACAGCAAATAAGTATCCCGATAAAATGAACATTCCTAGTTGTTTTGTAAGTGTTTCAAGTTTTTTTTTTTCAAGTGCGGCTAAACGAATGTCTATTACTGTATGCCTCACTGCTCGGCATACGTTCCTAGGGACCGACATTGAGCTTTTTAGGGAAAGTGCTGACTGACTGGGACTGACAGTTACAAAATAACAAAATTAGAAAAAAAAAGGTTTGTTTTCGGATGTGTTACAAAATGTGACTTCTTTCTAGTCGAATTTCTGACTATTTCGTATTTGTACAACAAATATTTTTGGGAGCTGGGACCGACAATGATATTGTGGAAACGCTCATGATGCTGGCTGAATAGAAAGCGCAGCAAGAATAATTCAGGGCTCAACGTGTTAAATTTCAATTTATTAAAATTTTCAAATAGTTCATGCTGCGTTCTGAAACTGAAGTACACGCCTTTCAAATACATGTGTTGCCAACATCAACATAATGCCTACAATACGACATTCACCACATCAGTAAAGTCATACTTGTAATCCAATGTCCTGGAAAAAAAGTAATGAAGATGGTCGAGTTTCGAGCGACATAGCATGCGCCGCCATAACTATTTCGCGAATAGTGACGTCAGTCGTTGTGTTTCTCTTTGATTGCCCACCACATCCATGTAAAAATGCTATTTTCAGGAAGTAATTTATCAATTAAAAATGTACATTTTTGTAGAGCTCCCCCTGAATATGAGGCTAATGTGATAGCGTGAAGTGAATATTTGTGAAATGTCGTCGAAAAGGACGGATAAAAGTGATATTTCCATGTGCCATTTTCACTCCCCCACGTTCATAGAAACAAACAAAGTTTCATTATTTTACCGTTATGAAGTTGATGTTTCGAAGGCTCTCAGTGTCGGTGTGTATGTTGTGAGATAATAATTGCCAATTAATCAAAATTTCATCGAAAATGTTACTGCCTTCGAGAACTAAGCATACGAATGCTCTCTGGATCTTTTTACCACGTGAGTAATCGAAATAAGCCACGATATAATTGTCATCTGTTAAAAAACAACCAGTTGAATCATGAGAATTTTGGCTCAAATTATCATGCAACCGTAAGTACTTTCAACATTGTTTTGTTTCTTCCATATACATTCCATATTGAATGCAAATAATTACGACACGATATTTGGCTTGCCAAAACAGACACACATCGCCTACTGCTCCACCTCTATATGTACCTCATTGCTTGTAATCCTAATAATTTTTTAGGCTGCTGAGTATTTCGATTGGAATAACCTATTCGGAGAAGTGCATCAATGAATCGTTTTCGGAAGCTATAATCAATTTGAATTGAAATAAAACATTTTCCAAACCAAAGCAATCATTGAATAGCTTGCAATACACCCTTTCTCCAAGTCGACCTCAAATTCCAGCCTCAATTCCAGGCTGTCTGAACGTGACACACAACGTAACCAAACAGCCTGAGAAAGTTTCTTCTGCCTATATTAACGAATTATAAGGAATCACGTCAGAGGGGGGGCTACGTGGCTGATTCCTGCCTCAGAGACGAGATTGAAATAAATTGTGGTTTACTTGTTCCTGCCACACTTCCTCCTGTGGGTGGCTGTGAGTCTCGAACGCTTATCTTGGTCTACGGATTAAGTCGTTTGACGAATGATTTAACTTTGATCCGACGTGCACTATGCTTGTGATAATTTAGGGTTCTAAATTATGCAGTCTGGTGCCCAAGATGTGAAATCATGTTCCAAATTGATTTTAATTTTTATATAGAAACAGAAAATTAGCACCAGGTAAATTGAATCCAGTGATGTTGTAGTTTTTTTTTCATCCATAAATTATACACATGGTCAACAGCATATAAAACATTAATGTAAAGTTTATGGCATATGATTCGATTACTGTTTGACACATATTGGTATATGTATTGTTCAATATAGTCGATCTCAGTTTAATCATATGTTTGTACTTGGAGGATTCAAATTAAACTAAACACATTTATCGAGTTAAATTATATGAATGATTTGAACGAATACCAGACGATACAAAATATTCACCCATTCCAAATACAGATTCACGATGAACACTCAAGTTTAGATGTGCCACGACAGAAGAGTTTCTAAATAGCAACTAATGATGTCGTAGCGCCATAACGTCACATTTAATTGGAACAGAGTTGAACCGTTTAAGAACGGGGAAAAGTTGGTCTTCATCCACGCGTCGAGAGTGTTGTTGGGTCTCCAAATTATGCTAATCCTCGGAGCGTCTTTATCGAGGACTTGAAAGCTCTCCCAAAATGTTGGCCTGTTGGGAAGATCGGTTTGAGTCCGTTCAACATTGTGTGTTGGAAAATTAATTAATCGCAATCATTCGGGAATCACATCTGGCACGGAGTTCTGTAGCTCGTGAATATACCATCATATAGCTGCTTTCGTTATTAGCTGAAGGAAGATATGTAGTTATTCTTGTGTATCGTTAAAACATCGTTTGGAACCACAAATCTTGGCAGTACCATAAGGAAAAGAGGCGATATTACTGGAAGAATATGCCGACTTAATTATTTTCAATTGATATACAACATAGGTCACAAGTACAAGAGATATGTCGTCAGCAAACGAATACACATCTACAGGACTACTGGACTTCTCCTCAGCGTTCTAGATGTTGTTTGCCGTTTCCGATCGAAAATCGAGGCGTTATAATTATTCCGTTTACTCAAATGCACAATGTTTTGCACTATTCCAAGTAAAGCATTGTCCTGTCCGTCCTTCTAGCTCGGTGAACACTGGATAAGTTGGGATAACGTGTAATTGTTTGTCCTTGTGTTTCACACAGCGCTTCAAGGCAACCGACGATCGTTGCAGTCATCGTTTTACAAGCCAACAGAAGAAAAAAAAAAGCTTACAAATTGTTACGTTCCGCAGTTTGAACGTTGAACGTAGTGATGGCGGTGGCCGATGTATGCTAAACCAACAGCCGAGCAGCAGCATCTCCGGTGTTGTTTTCCCTCTGGTGGGAATTGTAGCTAATAGATTTGCTTTTTCGCCTTCCAGCTTTCCAGGATTGTTGTGTTTGCGTCCCTGTGTATATATTCCTCGTAGCAGATTGCAGTTCCTGATAACGGAATGTATTCCAGAGAAAAGAACTGTACCGATAATGAGATTTCATTTAACTGCTGTTACTTGGAGTGTTGTTAAGGGTATGCTCTGTCCTAGATAGGAACATGGGGAGTTTACTCTTGCTATGTCACATTTGTGGCATTAACACATTGCAAACCTATGAAACGTAGAATAAGCTGTAATCTTCAATTCTGACAAATCATTATGAACTAAACACTTCTCATTATATAGTTTCAGGAATGTTATTGCAGTTGAAGAGATTAACTTATACACAGTTAAGGAGATTGTAACAAATATTACGATTTCATACGATGTTAAATTCCCGGAATAAAACTTAAACGCCGGTACATTACCGGTGGATCATTGCATTCAGTCGAAAAGAAGTGGATTTAACGTGGCATAAAATATTGCCAATGCAAAGTGTCTAGTCTTTGTAAGCGTTTTCCCACGAAAACAGCTTAGAAAGTTGAAAGAGAAAGGGCAGAGATTTTCAATACAAATGGTGCTACGCTTCAGCGCAAAGAGATGAACTATGCACTCATGATTTACCTTGGGAAGACTCGTAAGACTTACTTCTGGAGAAAGTTTTAATGATTGTTCGCCACCAGGTAGGGTTGGATTACGTTGAGAATAGGCTTTCCAGTGGATTTCAACATGATTCGAACGAATTTAAAACATTAAGATTTTCACCGGAATGCATCAACATGTTCTCGGGAAAAGCACTTGGACTGGTAGACTAATAGACTAAACCAGGTAGGCATAGTGGGGCTGTGGAATTGGCTCCAAATGTTTTTCACAGTGACGAAATTCGTAACTCAAACAGTTTTTCGTAATAATTTCTATTTCAATTTATCTGGTGTATGCTATGGAAAACAAAGACAATAATAGTGTTTTGTTTTCAATTCTCACCAAAGTCCCATTAATTGGTAGAAGCTTGGAAAATCACACTCTCAGTAACGAAATGATTGAACTCCCCCGTTTCAAGTGCCATCGCATTGCCATCAACACCTTGCGCGAAAACTCTTTAAAACTTCACCTTGCAAAGGCAGCGAGAAATTTTGACAAAACGAGCCGTTATCGATTCCTGATGCCTTCTGCTGTTATCCTTCTTTTTTCGATGTGCCTCCTCCCGCTCTGCAGGTGCTGCAGAAAAGTACTAAACTGAGGGACGTTTATACCGTTATTTCCCAATTCCGCATCCGCAGGCGCGGATGAGCACAATAAAACTTCTCCATTGTTGTAAATGGCTACATGCTGCCAAAGGAGAAGATGGAGCAAAATTGCGTCGCAATTCAAGCCCAATACGATTCAACGTAAAAGTTCCCAATGCTAACAGGAATAATGATTGCAGTTTGTAACTTGTCAGACGCGCGAACGTGAATTGTGGATGAAAGATGTACAATGTCATCATGAAGGTAACGGAAAGTTCATGAAATGGCAGACATTCAGGAAAAAAAAAACATTTGGGTCACGGTTAGATGATTTAAGGGAAAGTTCTGCAAGGGAAACAAAACACAACAACACAGTTCTCCGGAATCATGACAAAAGCAATTGCAATTGAGTGAAAGGGATAAATTCATCCATTCTCTATTGCATTATTCATTTCGGTTACTCAGCAGGAGAGCCTTAACCCTTCTCTTCGTTGGCCGAAGCATTTTGATTGAATGTAATACTTTTTGAAAGCTTAGGCAGTCGTGGCAGTGTTCCGAGCTCTGCAATACAAATTTCTCACCGAGTGTTAAAGTTGCTAAAACTTACATTATAGATTACATAAAAATAATAATTAAACATAAAAATAATAATTGCATTGATATCAACACAATTTTATTCTATTGATTTTCATGACATGAAGCTCAGGGGTAACATTTTATCGAATGGTTTTTATAGCTGTTACGATGATGTTGTCTGGCATCAGTGTCGAAAAAATAACGATGCTTTAATCAATACAAACAAAACCATTGCCTAAGATTGAAAAATGAAAATTTAACTTTCAGAGCACTAGCTCGAGTTTTCCGACGTTTTTCACTATACAGTGTGACAGCAGATGAAAATTTAATATCTTGTGAGTAATCGATTAGAGTTTGGTTGATATTACTTGATGGGAAGTATGCGAAAACGATCATTTCCTTCACACTGTTTCGCAAAATTACTGATTTTCGGGCGAGGGGTGAGGGAGGGAGATGAAAGAAATGAGCGCAATTGTGGCAGCCATTTGTGGCTAGCTTCCATCTTCACCTTAAGGCAAACTGAGCCCGAAACAAAAGCAAAGTTAATTTTTTATTAATTTTATTAATCATTAATCAAATTAATCACGAAAATGAAACCAAATTGGACATATGGAGGTTTTGAGGGGCAATAAATGTTTCTTTGATGGTTAAACACTCCTCCCCCCTCTCTAAGGGGCGGCCGCCATACAAATGAAACACAAATTTCTGCATTACTCGAGAACTGATCAAGCTAATAAAACCAAATCAGTCATATTAATCATTAATCAAATTAATCACGAAAATGAAACCAAATTGGACATATGGAGGTTTTAGGGGGCAATAAATGTTTCTATGATGGTTAAACACTCCTCCCCCCTCTCTAAGGGGCGGCCGCCATACAAATGAAACACAAATTTCTGCATTACTCGAGAACTGATCAAGCTAATAAAACCAAATCAGTCATATGGAGGTTTTAGGGAGCAATGAATGTTGCTATGGTGGTTAGACACTCCTCCCTACTCTATAAGGTGGGGGGGCGGGGGTCTGGCATACAAATGAAACACAAATTTCTGCATTACTCGAGAATTAATCAAGCAAATGAAACCAAATAAGGCATATGGAGGTTTTAACCTAACCACCATAGAAACATACATGTTTCTATGGTGATTAGACATTCCTCCTCTAAGGAGAGGGGGGGGGGGGGGCTGCCATACAAATGGAACACAAATTTCTGCATAACTCGAGAATTCATCAAGCAAATGAAACCAAATTTGGCATATGGAGGTTTTGGGGTGCAATAAATGTTTCCATGGTGGTTAGACACTCCTCCCCTCTCTCTAAAGGGTGGGTGGGGTCTGCCATACAAATGAATCACAAATTTCTGTATAATTCGAAAACTAATCAAGTAAATGGTACCAAATTTGGTGAATTCTATGGTGAATAGACACTCCTCTCCTCTCTCTGAGGGGAGGTGCGGGACTGCCATACAAATGAAGCATATATTTCTGCATAATTCAAGAACTAATCAAGCAAACGGAACCAAATTTGTCATGTGGAGGTTCTAGAGGGCAAGAAACATTTCTAAGGTGGTTCAACACTCCTCCCATCTTTCTAAGAAGGGGTGGGGGTTGGTTTCTCAGCCATACAAATGAAACACAAATTTCCGCATAACTCGAGAATTAATTAAGAAAATGGAGCCAAATTTGGCATGTGAAGGTTTTAGGGGGCACGAAACGTTTCTATGATGAATACACTCCTCCCCCTCTCTAAGGGGGGCTGCCACACCAATGAAATACAAACTTCTGCATAACTCGAGAACTAATCAAGCACAATTTGGGATGTGAGGGTTTTTTGGTATGAGAAATGATTCTATGATGGTATGACACCCCTCCCTCCTCTGGAATGGAGAGGGGGTCCCATAAAAATGTTACACATATTTCAACCAAAACTATTCCAATCAATCATGACAATTGAAAATTTTCGGAAAAATCTGAAGGAAAAAGGGAAAATTCGGAAAATTAAATTCCCATATGTTCTACAATCACATAGTGACAAGCGTTGTTAGTCCATTTGATGTTTGCGCTAACGAAATATCTTTATCTTCTTCTATCTATACCAATAAAAATGGATTGCCGAATATGTTGATAAGAGCAAAACTCGAGGAAGGAATTGTCCGATTTAGGGCTGTCTTTATTCTGTCATATTTTCTGTATCAAAAATTTATTCCATGTAACGGAGAAACATATTATTTGCAAGTTGTTCAAATAGTAGTTCAAATCTTGAACGAGAATTGTGTCAGAAAATAATCTGATATTATAATGATGAGTTTTGGTAGAAGTACTAGGAATTTTATAGTGAAAGGTAAATTTAACAGGGTCCATTAGAAGATCAATCAATGAACAGATCTGCGATTTGGTAGGTAGTAAGTATTTGGTATTTTATTATTAGTATTTATATTATTATTAGTAGTAGTATTTATATTATTGAGTAGTATTATATATTTTACTAGCTGACCAGGCAAACGTTGTTCTGCGAAATAAATTATTTCTAGTGAATATTTTGGGTGTTGAATAAAACACACTAATGTATTGTAAGTGTGTTTGAATATTTTAACGATCTTTAAAATAAATCGAATGTGACCGATCAAAAAACGAATTAAATTATTTGAACGAAAGGTTAAATGATGTTTCTTGGTGTATTTCATTAACGTAACTGACATGTTTGATCTCTTAAAAGTTAAACGTCAACTGAAAAAAGTAATATAAGTTTGTCGTAAAGTAGAAAAAATTAAATATAGAAAATCAATATTTATTGCTGTCTCCTTGTTAGAAAATACGTGCATGTGATTTTCAACATGGCTTAGTTTATAACAGAATTAAATTGGAAAACAGCGATACGCCAGCTAACTTCAATGGAGCTGATTAATCGGCCTGTTTGGAATCGCGTTATTTTATCGTTGTCATTCAATCGAGGAGTATTCACATCGGTAATCTAAGTTTGAAATACAGCCATATTGCTTCCTTTATTCATGGATGTTTTTATTACTCTTCACCGATTTGTAGAACTCAATATTCATATATGCATATGAGTGATCGGATTTTACAATTCGATCGAAATCGACTTTTACACTCTTAAATTCGTTCGCCTTGTCGCGAAACAATTGTCAAAATAAGTCATCCGTATTTGTGGTTCAATTTACTCTCTATCTGATCGGCATAATTCCGGAAATAATTCTAAATTGTTGAAAATTGAATGAAAATTATTATTCGATTTCGTTTGGATGCTAAATTTGTTTTGAATGTGTTTGAATGCTAAATTTTGCGTGTTTATTCCACCCGGAAAACCATTACTATTTTTGCTTCATAGAAATGGAATATGGAGACCAATGTTGTTTACGTCGAATTGCGTGGCAAGGTCACATCACATTTGCTCAACTCGATTGGACTTGAGCTTGAACAGAATGCAAAATTGCGCTTTTTCCATTCAACAGAATACAACCAACAATATGTGGGGACGAATACGATCGAACTTCATTTTGTGTTTGAACACACGCGCAATGTCATGACAATGCATTGGGCTTGGCCTGCCTATAACTAAAGCTGTGTCGGCGTTGCTCATGATAGTGTCTCGCAAGTGAATGTATTATTCCTCGCACCGCTTTTGTTGATTGTGTAGTAAGAATTGCAGTCGTTCACTCTCTACCTTCGCGTATATGTCGACCATAAATTGTTGGCACAGCTTACGATATCTTGAATTGGCGTTTCTTGAAAATCCTTCGAGCGCGCCCTCTGTTTGTTTCGTCGCATGTTCATAAATATTAAATCAAAATGAGAAATGATGTTCATAATGAATTAAGTATCTGTGACGGGGTCTCGTTGGTCTAATGTTTATGCAAGAGATTTTTCGTTAAAGAAACCCTTCTGACTTGCACTGTAGTCACGCGTATTCTAGAGCTTGCCACTCCAGTATACATTAATGGCGTATTGTTCGTCATAGAAATCTCAACTATTTACTAATAAAAATGACGCAAGTAGTATTACGTTGAGAAGGCAAACCTTGGGAACATTAGTGCCATTGAAGAAGAACATAGCGAGGGTCGTATGAACGGTGTGTGTCAACGATGAATTCCAGATTATTGTTTTTTCTTCGCAGTAAATTTCTCGTGTCACCGTGCTATCATGATTCCAGCAGTGTTTGTGCTTTGGATTTACACACGTGCTCTCCAGCTGATGTTTTATCAGGGTTGATGGCAATAGCGTGATTGTCATTTTGTAATCCGAGCAAATGTGATTTGAAGAATTTCGATAACTCAATGTGCTCATTCAAAAAGGCTTCCAGCTCGTCGGAGATGCTCCCTGCTTTAGATCAATTGATGTTACTTGTGTATTTGTAGATGGATGTTCAATGAAGCGGGCGTTACGCCATCAGTCATTGAACAACTTAAATGAATTCGTTCTGTTGAAAAAACGAACAACGGTTAAATTATTAGAATATTTTTGACACAAAAATAATAAAATCGCAATTGAAAATAGGGAATTGGGGTCAAAATTTAAGGTTATATGTATGGGATGAAGTCAAATTTAAAAAAAAAATCCAGATCTTTTTTTCTGCATAGAGCCCCCTATTCGGTATCAAATGTATGGTTATCGGTATCCTACCGGTATCATATATAGTTAACAACCTATTCTCATACCTACCAAGTATTTTGAGTATAATTTCATCAAAATCGGTCTAGCCGTTTCGGAGGAGTTCGGTAACAAACACCGTGACACGAGATTTTTATATATATATAGATTATTTAGTATGGTATTATTAGGTATTTGTTAGGTATTGATAACAAAAAAAACAAATTTTGGGCGGGACAAAGTTTGCCGGGTCAGCTAGTCACAAATAAAAACAGAAGAATCCCATCATTAATATATAGGAACAGTTCCTTTCTATAGTCATAATAACTAACATTATGTGCTTTAGTTGAGAAGAAACAGTACGCAGGCCTTGTTCTCGTAATTTGTGTCACAATTCACAGCTTGACTTTTGACCCTTTCGTTACGAGCGTCGTTTTTACATCTAATTTCATGTCGTCACATGAAATTCATACTGCTCTTCGATCCCACTAGCGCGATGTGCATACTTTTCGGAGTAATGCTCCGTACAGGGGTAGCACTTCGGCGGAGCACACTGTCGTAATGAAAGGGTTAATCCCGACATGAGCACTCAACACAAATACAAACGTCTCGGCATTGAAGCATAAATTCACCTCTGACAGCAGGAAGCCTCCCCTCCTGCCGGCAAGGTATCTAGGACATCACGTATTGCTATATCTGCAACGCTAACGTAGCTCTTTATTACTTCCGGTACTTCCTGCCGGCCTTTACGCAGGGTTTGATTCGAAAATTTTTGACTAGCGGAGGCAGCTTTTATTGTATCATAACGTAATAATAACTACTTGCCTCTTCTTCGATCTTCGATCTTAGCAGGGCAGAACTGGTAGAAGAATAGGAATTAATATAAAATGAACAATGCTTGCGTTCTCAGAAAAAAAAATAGGTCCACAATTTATTTGAATCAGTGAAATTGAAAGTCGGTGCCGAACGAACGATTCAGAGAAGTCGCCCGAGCAAAGCTTTTCGAGAACTTTGAACCATTCTCTGCTCTTTTATTCCTTTCAATATACTGTATAGGAATCGAAATAGGATTATAAAATTGCAAACGATTGACGTTAGGTTCAGCTTTTCGAATCGGCCAGAATACTTCGCCGGAGAACGTCACCGTAACTAATGGCGAGACATGGGCCAGATTGAAAGCGACAGTCGATTGATGCTTCAAAGGTTCCGTAATCCGATTAAATCAAATAGAGCCAAAATACCCTCTTGGAAGCTTCCGACCAACGTACGGAACAAAAGTTCTCGAGAGGCAGTCCCAGCGAGAAGCGGTAACCCGCGGAGCATTTAATTCGCCATGAATATATTATGACTAATTTTGTTTATTATTTGGACTCACATTGAAAATTCACTTTTTGAACGAAGAATTTACCAGTGGGGATGATAAACTTCGCATTTACCCACTCCAACCATGTTGGCCGCGGTCATAAATATTATCAACTACAAGCTGCAAAGCGAATTTTCGGAGGAGAAGTTTTCATTATGATTCAGTGCTCGATTTTGAAGATTATTCAAATGTGGTGAAAATGCAAATCTGAGATTCATTCAGTAAACTGATTTCCCACCTCGTCTTTTCTTTTTGGTTATATTTAAATTTCGGTTGATCGGTATCGTGTTTTGTGGATGGTAATTGATAATCATCTTCGATATCTATAATTAAGAATGAGTAAATGAACCTCGCTTTGATTTTTTTTTTTTGAAAATTAAATCTGATGGAGAAATACTGCTTCTTTATCGCGAAATTGTCAAACTATCAAAACCCTTGTATCCATCGGATCTTCCGCCAACCGAACCAATGTGTGGGTGAAACAACCCTGAAATTGAGAGACAACATTTGTGGAAAATATCGAATATGATCGAAATGGGCTTGTACGCAAACAATAGATCGCGAAACAATCAATTGATGACCGTCTGTTGAATGTTTTCAAAGCATTGAAAAAAATCCTAATTTCGCTGAAATTTTGCGATGAGCACTTTTGCTAATATTTGATGCACTTGATAACACACATTTTGATTTTATCAACTGATTAACTCAACTTATCAACAATCAAAACCTTATAGAAGGGCACGTTTCGTTCAATGAAAGACAATAAACACATTGATTCGATTCATCGGATCGATTCATTAAATCTTCTTCAAGGTTATACGCAAACAATAGATCGCGAGACAATGAATCGTCGACCGCGTGTTGAAGTTCTTCACAGCAACAAAAGACAACTCTAAATTTAACCGAGATTTTCTTCTTAGCACATTTAATAACACTTGATGCGATTCATAACTTCGATGTGCACAATTTGATTTTCCATCGGTGAGAATTTAATCACTTTAGACACCACGTGCTCCATTCTGCCCACTATTGCGTTCACTAAAAGACGATAAACACGTCGATCCGGGTTTCTACTCGCTGGAACCAAAACGACACTAGGAAAAAACACTAGAGTATGGAACGCGATAAAAACTACACAATGGATCAATGATTCTTCAATTTCACGAAGCCGAACGCGAGATTATCACAAAAACGGTGCTGGCAGTCCAATATATTTATTGCTACTGTGCAGTGATTGTTTGTTGACCGGCTCATTCATTCGATAGATTCACACAATAGACAATGAAAATTTCGAGATGTGACGGTGTTAAACTTCGTGTTCCGTTGTGATGAGACATTTCAATGGATTTTCGGGTGGAATGAGCACACAGAAAATTATGAATGAAGAATAATTTTTTATGTTTTAAAAACGTATTCTATGCAACAGAGTTACACGTTTTTGAACGAAAATTGTGTCTGATAATAATTTTAAATTATAATGATGAGTTCTAGTGAACATATCGAGAAATCTATTCAAAAATTGTTAAATAAGAGACAGGACTTCGTATTTTGAGTATTTCAACGATATTAAGTGAATATTTTCATTTTTAAACAACTTAAAAGTGCCTTCTGGTCTGTTAATTTAATAGACAGTCAATTGTCGCACAAACACGGATTTGAATATCGTGCGATGGTGATCTTCTCCATAAAGAATCAATATAATAATAATTATGGACATACAATTAAACTTTATGAATATGCGTCGTAGCCTGAATATTCGCGTTGCTGTTGAACAACAATGAATTTGCTAAGGGAATTATAGACTGGGATAGGCAGGTTGTTTTACATTTTATCGACAATGGTTGATTATGACAGGCAAACAGCGTTTACAGTTGGTTAGTATAAAGTACAAGACAAGAGCTAAAAAGGCAAACCAAAATAGAGATTCTTTTTGAAGAAACAATAAATCGATAAAGCGACTAAATGTTCCATTGGTACTTATGTATTAACACCACCGGAGCGTAATCTTTGTTATAGATCAGTTTTTTCATAATATAATTGATACTGAGATCAATGTTTTGGGAGCGGAGTCCCCATCCAACGAGGATAATGAACCAATACGGCTCCGAGCCGCCAATACGGGTAGGCCGGCGATCCGCCGTCGATAGCGACGGCCTCTCGCAAGCAACTCTGTCTTTCACCGATTGCCTGGTTAGTTTCAAACATAGCAGACTATCCTTCAGCGTTAGTGGGCAACGTTATGAATGATATATTTCAAAGCAAAAATTAACCGAACAAAAGTAATGCACCGGGCAACATTTACAACAGAATAGTAAAAGGTAAATGGTTTGAACTGATAAAAACTGGAAGTACTCCAATTTTCCATACATGCACTCTGCCCCTTTGTAAGTTTACCTACCCGTACCGTCATAACCGAGCAAATAATGAATTGGAAAGGTCTACTTTCATATTCATTCAAGATACATCAGTCACCTGGCGAGCAATCGAACAGCGGCAATCATCGAGACTTTCCAAGTAATTTTTTTTCGAGACCTAGAGTTAAAGTTAGTTTTTCTTATAGGAGTACCGGTAAGTTTCTTCGTTTTTTTTTTCAAAAAAATAATGCTTTATTCTGCAAAAATGGTTACAAATTTAATATTCAAAGTATTGCCCATCGCTAGTCACAACTTTTTCCCATCTTTCTGGCAATTCACGGATCCCTTTGCGGAAATAATCGGTCGGTTTGTCGGCTAACCACGAATTGATCCAATTTTTGACTTCATCAAAATTGGAGAAGTGCTGGTCAACCAGGCCATGTGTCATCGATCGAAAAGGGTAGTAATCGGACGGAGCAATGTCTGGAGAATACGGCGGGTGGGATAGGATCTCCCATTTCAGTATTCCCAAGTATGTTTTGACCGGTTTCGCGACATGCGGCCGAGCTTTGTTGTGCTGCAAAATAACTGTGTCTTTGCTCGTATTGTGTCGGTTTTTTCTTGAGTGCATGACTAAAACGCATCAATTGTCGTCGGTTGAGGTCCCCCATAATGGTTTCATTCGGTTTTAGTAGTTCATAGTACACCACATCTAGCTGGTCCCACCAAATAGACAGCATAACCATCTGACCGTGAATATTCCGTGCGGCCGTCGATGTTGATGCATGCCCAGGGTATCCATGCGTTGCCCGACGTTTAGGATTGTCGTTATGTACCCACCTTTCATCGCCAGTAACTATTTTTTCCACTAGTTGTTATTACTCTCCAAGGGGTCGGACGGATCTCCCTCTAAATATCGATCCCTGGTCTGAGCCTCGGGGATCGTTGTGGTTGGTCTCTCAAGGTCTCTTTTTTCAGGGCTAGCTCGAGCTTGTGGCCTTTAGCTCTCAGGGTCGGCTTTCCTCGTGTTCGAGGTGTTTGAGCGTGTCAAGGGTTCGGATAATCAACAATACAAAACAGGTAAGTATATACTTTTTTCGTTTATTGTTACCTAATTACAATGGCTGCTGTGGGGGTGTGTAGAGTGTGGTGATGGCCGGCCGGCTGCTGCTGCCGGTGCACACGGTGACGGGATGTCGATATCTTGACGAAGACGCTCCTCTCGGGTTGACGGTGACAGACGGTTCTATAAGCGAGGGATCTCGCACGTGCTGTACACTGGAGTTTTCCAGTGAATAAGATAACGGGCCCTATCGAAGAGGTAGATTTAGGGCTACTCACTACGCTGCATTTTACCTGGTTTAATAATTTCCTAGGTTCTTTTAAAATCATACCTGATTCTACGGATTCTTTGTTCACACTATTGTTCTAAGTATTCTTTACTAAAAATACTATTATATACTTTTTAATTACGTGCTTCCAACACAGAACTCGACCAGGAAATGGCAGCTTTTTCTAATTATTCCTACCAAGTAGCTTCTTGTACTCCCTTGGCCGAGTGGTTAGCGTCATAACTAACATGCCGGGTGTTCGGGTTCGATTCCCGTTCTGGTCGGGGGAATTTTTAGTCAAAGAAATTTCCTCCGAGCTTGCCACTCAGAATGCATTCAAGGCGTGTTGTGTTATTTGGCATAGAAATCTCAACTAAGTACTAATAAAAATGACGCAAGTAATACTACGTTGAGACGGCGAAGTTCCTCTAGGAACGTTAGTGCCATTGAAGAAGAAGAAGAATAAGAAGAAGCTTCTTGTAATTTTCCTTTCCCTCTTTTTCCTTCATTATCCATTTTCATCTTTAACCACTTATATTCCCTTTTCCGTGTTCATCAAGTTATGCTCCAGGGACCGCAGCTTTCATAGGTAGGTGCGTGTGTTGTGTTGTACTAAAATGTTTTCCTACTATACATATATAGATACTTTTCAGAGCGTTATCTATTACAACAAATACACAAAGTAGAGCCTACATAACGAAACAGTAACGTTGTGTAGTTCTTAGAGCATTCAATTAGCCAGAACAATAGAATTTATGAACGTCTGTCCGTACCTTCAAATATTTTTTTTTCATCTGTATTCTAGTGATTTTCAACTCATTTGGCTGGTTCGTCACTTTTTACATCCATTTTTGGAAAACTGTCGGGAGTGAGAATTGAACTCGTGACCTTTAGCGTGAGAGGCATGGATATTACCACTACGCCAGATTGCCTCCCCCCTTCAAATAAATGAATTATTTGTTATTTTCGCTTGAGTTAAACAACAACTTGTAGAAGTGTTGTGAAAGATGAGAAATATTGGTATTTATTAATACCGTGGTTAAGTCGTTCATTTTTCCTATTATAGTAAGACAGAAAAAGTTCGATTTTGTATTACCCCGTCTCATCCGTGAACAAGCTTGAACATTGGCTATGCTCCTCTCCTCTTGCCCACGTGGACATTTAATTGGAAAAAATCGAAGAAATAATTGAATTGTATCTATATTTCATTTTGAGTTTGTTTTTTATATTTTTTTTTTTTTTTGAAAAATTTTGATAGGATGCATTCTATTCCATATGTCGGCTAAGACGCGAAATATGAAAAATATTTTCTCTATTTCCGAATCCTTATCGTTCATTCTGCACTTAGTTTCTGAATGACTTCCAAAGTACTGATGCGGCAAAATTACACCAAACAACTCTCGACTCAATCTAGCCATCCTTCTTTTGAGGTCATTGCAATATTGACACTCCGACATTAAGACTGAGCTGAGATACATTTTTGATCCGAGTAAACTGTATCTTGAAGACATTCCTGAACGCGGAGAACAAAACACACGCGATCAACACTGTGGATCCATTGCGGACATTCGTTTTTGGTGTAATCAAGAGGAATAAAACGGAAAGAGATACAAAAGGCCGTCCTTAATCGACACTGGAGAGAGTGACAATACCACGCAAGTTGTTATCTTCGGGGATTTGAAATCGTCGAATATTTCGCAGAATGCGCCACCAAAACGCGCTACACAGAAGATGCAATGCTTTACTTTTGGCGTAGGAGGAGTAAGGCTCAATGGCAGTTTGGGGGCATTGGAAGACAAAGTTACAGCTTGGAAGCAGGAAACATTACATGATACCAAGTCTGACAAGAGCGCATTTAATCTGTAACTTACGCGTAGTTTAGTAGTTGCATTTATCGTTCCCTTATTCTTGTTAACGTAAACACGTCTAATACCACCTTCTACCAAATCCAGCAAAAAACAGCGCAAATGTAAAAGTCATCTTTATGTCTCGAGGAGCTAACAGAAAAAAAACAAACAGCATGTATTAATGAATCTTATCTTATTTCACCTTAGATACCTGTCCAGATAAATACACATTTTTGTATCAATAACTATATCCTGCTATTCCCTGATTTTTCCTGACATTGATTGAATTCCCTGATATTCCGTGATTTTCAAGGTTTTTCCAGGGGGTCTTCGTAGCCACTTGGTTACGCGCTCGCTTACTAAGCGATCGATCGTGAGTTCAAACTCAGGACCCTCAAATCTTTGTGTTGTTATAGAATAACTACGTCCAAGCAACCATCATCAGCGATGGAGATCGATCCACGGTCGAAATAAGATCGATCATCCATACATCATCCATACAATGGCTCTGCTCTGCAAGAAACATCGGGCTGCTGTTCTATAAATAACCCAACAATGATCAATATCAACTGTCTCCGCTGTCCGGTCTGCTGAACAATGGAAGAACAGAAAGAATACCCTTACGCCTAAATGGCTACTACTGTGTAATTTACCATAATGTAAAGGAACAGAAAAACCTAACGCCTAAATGGCTCTACTACTACTACTGTGTAATTTACAATTTATAGAAACATGAACATATGTACATGTACACGATTAAAACTCGGTTCTGTTACAGCTAAAATGCTAATGAGCCTAATAAATAAATAAATGGGATAAAAAAAAAGTTTTTCCAGTTGGTCGACAATCTTATGAATCATGAACCAATCATCTTCAGCCGATTCTAAAAAACAACGCAAACCAAGGACTGTTATCAGGGCTACCAAAACTTTCGACTAAAAAGCTATTTTACGATTCTGAGACATTCTAAAATAATAGTAACATTCTAAAATAAAAGTGATAGTGAGTGATAAACAAACGAATTTTTCAATCAGACGGCGAATAGCTTGCTCTGCACAAGGAGAACACTTCCACCCCATCGATGATATAATTTGTAGGGGTTTTCAAATCATTGTCTGAACATTTTTGGCCAAGGAAATATTTAGACGCCTTATCGTTTTATTGTTTTTAAAATAGTTTCCTCTTTTTTTGCCCTTGTCGTGTACTTTATATTATTTAACTACGCCTTTTGCCTGCCATTACCAACCAATATCGATGAACTGCAAAACGATCGCCGCTACCATACCCCAGTCAATAATCAACAATAATTAATATTCAGACTGCCACGCATAGAGTTTCATTTTAAGTTCCATAATAATATTAATTATTATGACGATAATAATTTTTAATGGGGTAGATTATCATCAAACGATTTTCAATTCTGTGTTTGTGAAACAACTTACTGTCTATCAAATTAGCAGACAGAAATGTTGGGCTGTTAAAAAAATTAAATTTGTCACTTACTGTTGTTTCAATACTTAAAATACGAATTCCTGTCTCTTACTTAACAATGTTTGATTCGATTTCACGATATGTTCGCTAAAATTCATCGATATAACATGACACAATTTTCGTTCAAAAATTTGCACCACTTTCCAAACAACGTGTTACACAGAACACGTATTTGATACGTAACAGTTATTTTTCATTAATAATTTTTCTGGGTGTACATTCTACCCGAAAATCCATTGAAATGTTCGCCTCACAACAACGGAGCACGAATTTCAATGCCATCACAACTCGATAGTCTATTGTGTGGATCTAATGAATGAATGAGCCTGCCACCATACAGTGGCTGCATTGTGAGAGTCAGTAGCAATAAAGATATTGGATTGTCAGCATCGTTGTGATAACATCGTTTTCGGTGTTTCGTGAAATCTAGAAATCATTGAACGTTTTGTAGTTTTTATAGTGTCCCGTATTCGCGATCTCGTGATCTTCCTTAGAGTTGTTTTGGTACCAGCAAGTAGAAACCCAAATCGAAGTGTTTTTCGTATTTTAGTGAACGAAAAAGTGCGATGAATAGAGCACGTGGTGTCTGAAGTGTAGAAATTCTCACCAATCGAAAGTCAAATTGTGCGCATCGAAATTATTAATAAGAGGGATAAGAGGCAATAAGAGGGTCTCCGTAGCCACATTGGTTGCGCGTTCGCTTAGCAAGCGATCGATCGTGAGTTCAAAACTCAGGGCCCTCATTGACCATCTTTGTGTTGTTACAGAATAGCTACGTCCACGCAACAATCATCAGCGATGGAGATCGATCCACGGTCGAAATCAGATCGATTCATCCATACAACTGCTCTGCTCTGCAAGACACATCGGGCTGCTGTTCTATAAATAACTCAACAATGATCAATCAACTGTCTCCGCTGTCCGGTGGGTCCAACTGGATAATGGAAGAACAGAAATAATACTCTTATGCCTAAATGGCTACTGTGTGAATGTACCATATGTAATTGTATAGAAGGAATACTGGCGAATGACAACTGTATAATGTGCTAATTATAGATATGATAACCATGTGACATGTACACGATTAAAATTCGGCTCTGTTACATCTAAAATGCTAATGAGCCTTAAATAAATAAATGGGATAAAAAAAAAGTGCAATAAAAAGTGCTAAGAAGAAAATTACGGTGAAATTTTCAGTTGTTCTGGAGAGCTTCAATACGTGGTCACCGATTCATTGTCTCGCGATCTATTGTTTGCGTATAACCTCGAAGAAGATGTACTGAATCGATCCGATTATCTTCCATTGAACGAAAAGCGCGCTCAATAGAGCAAGTGGTTTTTATAGGGTTTTGGTATTTGATAAGTTGAGTTCATCAGTTGATAAAATCAAAATGTGCGTTATTAAAAGCATCATCACTAAATCTCGGTGAAATTTTAGTTTTTCGTCATGCTTTAAATGAATTCAACACGGGTCATCAATTAATTGTTTCGCGATATTTTGTTTGCGGTTGAGGTTACCGGTAGAAGTTAGAAGATTAAGTGAATAAATTTGAAATGATACGATAAACGAAAAGTTGTGGTCAGTGTTACAAAGAAAGTGAAAAAGAAAGAAATGTTTTGGGGTGGTGAATTCCTGGAAATTGCCAACGATTTTTCTTTGAACGAAGCACGTTGTGTCGTGCACCATCATTGGTGCCATTCGTCGGTTGTCGATCGATGTTATTTTTAACAACGCACTCAAAAAATAAGGTGAGTGAGCCGATTTGAAAATTTATTGACGTTTTTCTACCTGCAACCGTCCATCCGAATTAACTATATTTGTATTAAAATAACTACACTCTCTCTTCAATGAAGTGAAAAGTGGTCTATAGCGGCAATGTATCCAACCTTTCAGGCACACATGGGAGAACAGTTCTCCATTCAACATCTGAAAACAAACATTGAAAGACCGGTAAATATTGTTCGCGAAGTGTTTAAATTTTCCATTCTTTTCTTCTCTTCTGCACGGTGTGTGATTTTCTCTTCAATCAGATTTACTTTTCTAGTGATGTTTTCTCTCAATTCCAGGATTGTTTTTGCTTCAAAGCTGTAGACATGAATCAGGTGTTGTTCAGTTGGTGGAAAAGTCAATGAATGCAAGAGTATTCAAGGTTTTACAATCGCTCATAGAATAGAGGAACAGTATTTCTCAATGAGATCAACTTTAGAATAAAAAACTGGCTTCATTCGTTCATTCCTAATTACAGCATTCAGCTCTGAAGAACAGAATTCATTCATTTAAAAGAACAGGTGAGGACGCGATGTCATGTTGTGCTCTATCTGGTTTAAATTGAGGCAGGTCGTTCGATCCAGAGACCCTTCGTCATGTTGTGGCGATACAACGCGACAGGTGTGTGTGTGTATTCCACACCTGAGGCTGGATTCCGACCGGATGTTTCGTCTTCTCTAGAAAATCATAACGATTGGTTGCAGACATTTTTCGTATTATAATGGTGCTGGAATTTATCTATCAGGTGCCATAACACCATATCTACTATAACACTATACATAATGTGTTTCATTTCAACCTACAATTATAAGATTATAGCAAACGTTTGTCGTATAAGGATAATTAAACATAATTGCTGCCGACATAACATAAGTACTAATGAAAGTTGCTAACATTTAGTCTGAATAATTGATTACCACACAGCTCAAACGTGGTTAAGGACTCTTCAGGAAGCAAACCAAAACGACGGCTCCCTGCCAACGTAATTCTCGCTTACTAAACTAATCTGCCCCACAGGAACAATCGAACCATTGGCGGTAACTTACTGGCATGGTCGGAGGAATTTGCCTAATTGATTACTGGAAATATCGTAGCATCGAGAGTGAATATATTACGCGAGGAAATCTCGAATCTAGCTAATGAAGCTAAACTTCAAAAGTTATTGCCACTTAGGATTGGGGCATAAGTGGTAATCAAATGAACGCGTAGTTCAATCCCATTTGGTCTGCCGAGGAACGGAAAAAAATTACAAATCACGAATGACGAATCAATACCGCTGCTTATATTGGATTGATCAGCAAATTCGTGCCGATTTTTGGGAGAACAGAAGCATCATCTTTATTGGCAGGTATACATTTATTCAATAGTTTAATTCCACAATTTTTCGCAGCCTCAACATTCTATCCTCATCATGTTTTCTCCCGTCGAAAACTGTACCAAGTATTGTTTTGCTGTCCATAGCATCGAAGTTCTTGCCCTTGAAATAAACTGAGGGTGTAATAACCGGTTAGTTTAGCTGGTGAGATAGGATCTCCCAGCCAAACTTCAAAATAATTTAGTGTGAAATTTATTGAGACATGAATTTTAGCGTTGGGCTGATGGAAATGTGATGCCAATCTCATAGACTAATTCACGATGTTTGTCCTGGATCGCTGCCTTTAATTTGTCCATTTGCTAGCAGTACTTGTGGGAATTTATCGACTTGTTACTTGGCAGAAGCTTACTATCCAAAATTCCAATCGCACCAGACACAGAGCGTGACTCTCATCGGGTGAAGACTGACTTTGGGGTTAGTTGAAGGTTGTTTATTTCGCGTACATCAAGTTTTAGATCACCCAAAATTGCTGTAAATGATCCATTTTCATCACCCGTCACGATTTGCTTCAAAAAGACATCGTTGCGTGTATGAAGTTGCGTTTTGTATTGAGTCGCAGAATGGATCCATTGAAGGTATTTCGATAAAATTGTGTGGAATACACGTATCGTACCGATTTCCGTTACTAAGCTTCACCAGATAATCATCAATGGTGGGATCGGGTTATCTGTAATGAATTTGCTAATTCATTTGAGGTTCTACTTGATCAACGTTTTAGTCATCATCAGTGGCGGCATGAGCCTTCCGAACAACTTAATATATTTTCTTCAAAATACTTACATGTTCTTACTTCTCTTACTTCTTATACTTCGATTTGCTGTATTTTGATGTTATTGGCTACGAAAACGGAACCTGTATCTTCTTTATTCAGATCTACGTAATTCTTATTGGCTAATATTCCTTTTATTGTTTCCGTACTCAGTCTATTTCAAATCTTTGTTCTATTACTTTTATTACTTTATTACTTGCAACTGGTACTTGTCCTTTTTGAGGCATTTCCACAACTATACATTATTAGTATTGTGATTTGTGATGATATTCGACATCGATGGCGACTGTATTGCTATTTTATTGCTGTATTTAATGCAGCGTCTCTACTTGAAGGTTCAAGAATAATGAATGAATTAAGCTACGAGATCAGTTGCGAAAGATTACGAAGGGACGCCAGACTGTTTTTCAAATGTCTGCAATCTAAATGTTGAATCAGTGTGTTTGAGTATGTACGAGAATATTTCATACTTTTTAGGGTTTTGAATTATTTATACTTATTCATTATACAAATAAAATCTACTAAATATCCATAACTCTGTAATCCTTGACATGAAATTCTGGAGTAAAATAAAAAAATATCTATTATCCTCAATGTTCATTCATTCAACTTGCGTTGACAAAATTGTGCTTTATTTTCGTGAATCGCTTAGGAATGAATAATCGAAAATTGGAAATAAAGGGTGTGTCACATCAAATTGCATCACGGAAAAAACGCTGTAGAAATTCGCCCAGTAGACCGATCCTTTTGAAAATTTTAGACAGTAAAATAAAAACTATTAAACAACTTTTGGCATTTTCTATTTACTCATACTTCGACGAAATGAAGAGTACAATACGCATATACAAGAGAGTACCGGAGAGTTTTTTATGTAGACTATTGTGGTCTCATTTCCGACCAGGAAAACTTTGACAGGAATCCCGGTATATTTATTACGAATAATTTTTATTGTTATAAAGTAAAAAGTTCAAAAATCTGGAAAAATCAGGATCATTTCAGAAAAACCAAAATTGAGTGTTTGTCAGTATATAACGTCTAACATTTCAATACAGGCAAACCTGTTTTTGTACGGTCTCTTTTTGCGTCATTCCTCGTTTGTGCGATTTTTTTACGACAACGGGAATCACACAAACCAATCGCACAAATCATAAAATCGCACCTAAACAGTCACACAAATGAGAAATCGCCCAAAATGCCTGTATAGCCCAATTCCATGTTACGTATGGAGAAAGTGAAAGTGCATGAACGTTAATATATTTTCAATTAATGGATGGGTTTCGATTCTAAATACACAAATTGATAGGAAATACCCTTTATATTTTGCCCAAGACATATAGTGGAAATAGTAAAACAAGTAGATACTGTACTCGAAAAAAATGCAACAGACAAAAATGATCACCAAAAATTCATTTGAAGTCGAATATTTTTGAAACTCTCAGGGAGTAAATGAACACATATTAGCTATGTTTTTTGCAAAATTGATTTATTCAACCTCCTCTCCTAGACCAAATGCCCGAGCCTTTGACTTTACGCTACCTATCAAATCCTGTGCAAAAATGCGTCATCTTTCTTACATACTTTCAGCCAATCTTTCTTCAAATCCTGGTCGTTTTGAAAAACCTTTCCTTTTTTCCGGAGCTCGCCCTTCATAATCGCCCAGAATTTCACTATTGGCCGAAGTTCTGGCGAGTTTAGCGGATTTGCTCCGTTCCATCCCCAGTTTAGCGTAATGACACTATGTCAGATCCGGCCAAAACAGAGTGTCACCTTCGTGTGATAAAATCGTTCCAGTAGGCCCAGACGACTCAGTGGCGAGCTGGCAGCGGAAGAAAGACGAAGACGATTAACTCCGTGAAGTCAAGGATGCTGAGGCGAAATCCGAGCCTTTCGGATGTGGCCAATAAGGTCAATTTTTCTGTCTGGTTCGACCAGTAGACAATGAAGCGGACCGGACCCATGTCTCCAAAGTAAGAAAAGCACCTAACCGAACCAATAAACAGAATACGGTGGCCAAATCCCGAGACAGGAAGCTGTAACGCTAGTTGAAGCGGACACCAAGCCGATTCCTTGTCCTGGAGTTTTTCGTCGGCAATTTCCGACTGGATGTCCATGAGAAGTCCCGGTCGACAAATTTGCCAAGAAGTACTTGGTGTGGTAATCGAAATGTGGGTGCGGCAAATTCAACAAGCCGTACATAACGCCCGGCACCTCCAAATATATAAAGAAGAATGCCTCCAGAGGTGCCTGCTACCCTTCCTCCGGTCCCAGCTCACCGCTAAGTCGTCTGGCTCTACTTGAACGATTTCATCACACGGAACACGGTCAAATTTTGCACATGAATACATTACACTCTAAACTAGTTTTAGCTAAAATTTTATCAGTTTGTACTCAATGCAATAAAAAGTTATACAAAAAATAAATTGTTGCATTTTTTTCGAGTACAATCTTTAGACCATGTAACGAATAGAATAGGTAGGTTTTCCAATTTTACTCGCTGCTGGTATGCATAACATGCTGGGACCGGCACTAATTTGTGCAAACGCTCTTGATGCGGGCTGAATGAAGGCACAGCAATAATATTTCGAGGCTTATCGTGTTAAGTAGCCCAAGAAGCAGAAGAAGAAGAAGAAGAAGAAGAAGAAGAAATAAAAGAAAGTGTTAAAGTGTAGTCGCACGTCCTTCCGATTATGTTCATGACATTACCGATTATGTTCATTATTACCTTACCCTCCTTTAATGTGATAGTGGCTATTCAATGAAATTTTTTAAGTTTATTTCTTGTTTCAACAAAATCTACCAATAGTTTCCTGGTACATTGTGGATGCCGACTATCCGATGAAGAACTTTCATTCGTTCTGCTTTTCGATCTCTCATCACTGCTTCTCGTGAAGACGTAGAAGGCTGATAGGCGTAGTGGCTGATTATCTGTACATTATTTACTCGATGAATAAATAGAGTAGGGGAACTGGGGGGAATGTGGTAACCCTGAGGAACATACCTATTCCCTGTGTCCACTTACCACTAAAATTCCCGTTCTCCGAAGAATATTGTAGCTCAACTTATTGTAGTTCAAGATAGTAAGATGTTTTTATTAAGAAAATTGGAAATAAAGGGTGTGTCACATCAAATTGCATCACGGAAAAAAACGCTGTAGAAATTCGCCCAGTAGACCGATCCTTTTGAAAATTTTAGACAGTAAAATAAGAACTATTAAACAACTTTTGGCATTTTCTATTTACTCATACTTCGAGCCCAAGCCCGTATGCTCGCACCTTCCTCTTTACCCCGTCCATAAGGTTCTGTACAACGTCAGGTTGTAGTTTTTTTTGAACAGAAATCCATTTTCTCTTGAAGTCCGCCTCCGATTTGACAGCTTTTGGGTTCTTCCGGAGGGCCTGCTTCATAATCGCCCAATATTTCTCTATTGGGCGAAGCTCCGGCGCGTTGGGCGGGTTCATTTCCTTTGGCAAGAAGGTGACCCCGTTGGCTTCGTACCACTCCAACACGTCCTTTGAATAGTGGCACGGAGCGAGATCCGGCCAGAAGATGGTCGGGCCCTCGTGCTGCTTCAATAGTGGTAGTAAACGCTTCTGTAGGCACTCCTTAAGGTAAACCTGCCCGTTTATCGTGCCGGTCATCACGAAGGGGGCGCTCCGCTTTCCGCAAGAGCAGATCGCTTGCCACACCATGTACTTTTTGCAAACTTGGATAGTTTCTGCTTGCGAATCTCCTCCGGAACGATGAATTTGTCCTCTGCGGAGAAGAACAACAGGACCGGCAGTTGACGAAAGTCCGCTTTGACGTAGGTTTCGTCGTCCATTACCAGGCAATGCGGCTTCGTCAGCATTTCGGTGTACAGCTTCCGGGCTCGCGTCTTCTCCACCATGTTTGCCTTTCGTCACGGTTAGGAGCCTTCTGAACCTTGTATGTACGCAGGCCCTCCCGCTGCTTGGTCCGCTGGACGAATGAACTTGACAAATTCAGCTTATTGGCGACATCCCGGACCGAACTTCTTGGATCACGTCTAAACTGCTTAACTACGCGCTTGTGATCTTTTTCACTGACGGAGCATCCATTTTTGCCGTTCTTCACCTTCCGATCGATGGTTAGGTTCTCGAAGTATCGTTTTAGTACTCTGCTGACCGTGGATTGGACAATTCCCAGCATCTTACCGATGTCCCGATGTGACAACTCCGGATTCTCGAAATGAGTGCACAGGATTAATTCACGACGCTCTTTTTCGTTCGACGACATTTTTCCAAATTTACGAAAAATTGACAGTGAAGCATGGCCAACGTGATCTATACACTCTTATCTGATTATAAGCGAAAGCTGAAGATATAATTCCTAAAAATTAATTTCTATAGCGTTTTTTCCGTGATGCAATTTGATGTGACACACCCTTTAGTACATTTTTCATTATTAGAAAAGAGGTTGAAAATCGAACCTTGTTTTTGTTAGGAGGTAAAGGGGCCACATTTGGGGGGCAAAGTGGTCACTCGCACATATCACACTAGAAAAGATAGATTTATGCGTGTTTTCTTGGATTTTTTTTAAATCATCATTGAAGTAGTAGGTATATTTGTGAAATGAGCTAGGCCTACTCACTTAGAATCGTAATTGAAATTTTCTCATACGTACAATACGTAGTAGGAAACACACATCGTTTTTCAAAATGAGGCTTGGTTTTGGATGGGGTGGTATTTTTTTCCTGGATCAAAACCACAAAAGGGACCCCTTGATAAGTGATAAGGTATATCCGCTTTTGAAAACAGAACATTGTCAGTAGTAATCCTCCACTGCCCACTTTGAGCCCCCCCCACCCAAACAACGAAATGCGATAGATGCGAAATAATCGTTGAAACTGAACAGAATGTCTTTACACCTCCACTAGAAAATATGTAAACAGTCGTCCAAACTATTGATTTGTCGCAATAGCAGGTGAAATAAACTAAATTTCACTAGAAATTCCTTAAATTCGAAACGCGAAAAACTACGGCCGAATGGCTACCGAGAGAGCGTTTTTTGTGTTTATGTATACCTTGACATGCGACTGCTCCACTGTAGTACAGGGTGACTCAAAAATCATGAAATTCTTCAAAAATAAGATGACCATTAAAACGGTGTAAATAGTCAATAGTTATACTACCAAACATGCAGGTGACCACTTTACCCCCCCTACCCCTATAAGAATTTCTCCATCTTATTCTGTACTTATCTGCCGTCAGCAAATTTCATCAAACTTCTTCTTCTTCTTAGATGGCACTTACGTTCCCAGTGGAACTTTTGCCTTCTCAACGTAGGTGTTACTTGCGTCATTTTTATTAGTACATAGTTGAGATTTCTATGCCAAAAAGCACGCCTCGAATGTATTCTGAGTGGCAAGCTCTAGGATTCGCGTGACCACAGTGCAAGTCGAAGGCAATTTCTTTGACGAAAAATTCCCTCGACCAGAACGGGAATCGAACCGGAACCCCCGGCATGTTAGGTGTGACGCTAACCACTCGGCCACGGGAGCAAATTTCGTCACACAGAACCATCGAGGAAGGAATCAAACGTGGATTATTGATTATTCGATTTGGCGTCGATGACGACGAATCGATTGGCAGACAATTTTTCATCGCTTTGTCAAGCGTTGGGTTTGCGTGTCGTGACATACACACGCTCATGTAGCAAATTTCATAGGGAGCGGAAATATCTTCTCACTAGCTCTTCGCCAAAACGGATGTGATTGATTCAGATTAATGGTTGTATTGGCTAGACGCAGAAAAAATTGATGACAATGCTGTATGGAGGTTATTTATTTGCAGGGCGATAGAGTTGAATTGATATGTTCATACCAAGGTTTCGTTTTATTCAATGAGTTTAAAAAAAAAATTCGTTATTTTCGTAAATTGATAATTACAGTTAGAAAAAAGCAACCATTGATTTCCTTTTCCGAAATAAAATCCAGTCTAAAATTTTCCTATTTATGTGTCACTGTTCTTATTTCAATAACACTGTCAATATTTTTTGATGTCTTCATGTCTTTTTGATGCGTCTGGAAGTAGTTTGCAAGAAAATATCGAAGCCAATCCATCTTAAGAGGCGAGGTATGGGATAATTCTAATTTTTCAATATAGAAATCCCTCAAGCAATAGAATTTTTTATTCTTCCAGATAACACACCCTCTAAAATTGCGTTTTTGAGGAAAAATTCAATCGTCAATCCCCTCCTGATTCTCCTACAATGCTAATCGTCAGAAATTTCAGTATGGGACAATATTCTAATGATACATTGAATGTTGAAAGCAAATGCAGGTTTAGGTTAAACCAACAAAAGACAGTGACAGTGAAACGTATTTACGGCACGGGAAGGTGAATTTGCGTAATCTATCATCGCGCCTTTTCTATAAATATTCTATCCTTCACAATATCTGCCGCTAATATTGTGAAGGATAGAATATTTCTAGGGTTTTGTATGACTGAAGGGTGTGTCACATAAAATTCCATCACGGAAAAAACGCTGTAGAAATTCGCCCAGTAGACCGATCTTTTTGAAAATTTTAGACAGTAAAATAAAAACTATTAAACAACTTTTGGCATTTTCTTTTTATTCATACTTCGAGCCCAAGCCCGTATGCTCGCACCTTCCTCTTTACCCCGTCCATAAGGTTCTGTACAACGTCAGGTTTTAGTTTTTTTTGAACAGAAATCCATTTTCTCTTGAAGTCCGCCTCCGATTTGACAAATTTTGGGTTCTTCTGGAGGGCCTGCTTCATAATCGCCCAATATTTCTCTATTGGGCGAAGCTCCGGCGCGTTTGGCGGGTTCATTTCCTTTGGCACGAAGGTGACCCCGTTGGCTTCGTACCACTCCAACACGTCCTTTGAATAGTGGCACGAAGCGAGATCCGGCCAGAATATGGTCGGGCCCTCGTGCTGCTTCAATAGTGGTAGTAAGCGCTTCTGTAGGCACTCCTTAAGGTAAACCTGTCCGTTTACCGTGCCGGTCATCACGAAGGGGGCGCTCCGCTTTCCGCAAGAGCAGATCGCTTGCCACACCATGTACTTTTTGGCAAACTTGGATAGTTTCTGCTTGCGAATCTCCTCCGGAACGCTGAATTTGTCCTCGCGGAGAAGAACAACAGGCCCGGCAGCTGACGAAAGTCCGCTTTGACGTAGGTTTCGTCGTCCATTACCAGGCAATGCGGCTTCGTCAGCATTTCGGTGTACAGCTTCCGGGCTCGCGTCTTCCCCACCATGTTTTGCCTTTCGTCGCGGTTAGGAGCCTTCTGAACCTTGTATGTACGTAGGCCCTCCCGCTGCTTGGTCCGCTGGACGAATGAACTTGACAAATTCAGCTTATTGGCGACATCCCGGACCGAACTTCTCGGATCACGTCTAAACTGCTTAACTACGCGCTTGTGATCTTTTTCACTGACGGGCATCCATTTTTGCCGTTCTTCACCTTCCGGTCGATGGTTAGATTCTCGAAGTATCGTTTTAGTACTCTGCTGACCGTGGATTGGACGATTCCCAGCATGTTACCGATGTCCCGATGTGACAACTCCGGATTCTCGAAATGAGTGTATAGGATTAATTCACGACGCTCTTTTTCGTTCGACGACATTTTTCCAAATTTACGAAAAATTGACAGTGAAGCATGGCCAACGTGATCTATACACTCTTATCTGATTATAAGCGAAAGCTGAGGATATAATTCCTAAAAATTAAATTTCTACAGCGTTTTTTCCGTGATGCAATTTGATGTGACACACCCTTTAGAAAATGCAGCGCTGGGATGTAGAAGGATCCTTTTCTTAAAGCTGGTGCAATAAGACTTGTTTTTGTTCTGGAAAGCCACCGCGCGATGGAACAGCCAACAGCGAGTAATAACATTTGAAGTACAACTAAAACGACAAAAAAGCTCCACTAAAATTGAATCAAATTTTGTGAAGGTATGGAATGTACACATAGAGTTTTTGCACTTTTGTGATCACAAATATTACAAAATTTGATCGAATTCTACAACACGATAACAATCGATTATGTTGCTCAAATAATGCGAATCATCAGTTCATCAATGTAAAATATTTTGATCATCATCTACAACAAATACATACTCAGGAAGATATGAAATTACATTCCTTGTCAGCATGCAAAGACAAATATTACCATCACACCCATTACACCCCAAATGGAATATTTGTATACAAAATAGATTCAGCCAACAGGAATTTGTTGCCCTTGGGGGTATGTAATGGAACGTATAACCCTAAAGCATCATAACTCTTGATTACGAGACGCCCACATGGGAGTAGTCAGAACAAATGATGACAAACCGTTTCAGCTCAAATTATTCACATTCATCACCGGTGCTTCACACTTCGGGCGTGAATTTGCACTCAGGCCTCTGTAATTCATTCCAACGAGTATTACCACGAATCATTATCCAATCAAATTCCCTTCCCGCAAGAACCATCTACAAGCAACTCAAAACCAACAAAAAAAAAACGCCCTTTGTGCTGATCCAGTGAGATAAAAAAAATTACCTCCCTTTTCGTGCAGCGGAACCCGTTGGGAAAGAGGTACATACCGCTTATCTTTCCCAGTTAGTACCGAAGCAACAGTTTGCTAGACTGATTGCTCCTCCATTGCTTCCCTTATTCGGGGCGCGGAGATGACTTGTGATGCCTGAAACCAGAAATGACGTCGAGTGTGCATATAAATACGGATGAAGTAACATCGTGGCTTAAGATAAGCGACACTTATAAATGAAAGGTTTATTGTCGTACAACTCCATCAAGTCGCCCTTTATGTCACACAGACACACCCGCTGACGAGACGAACTACAATCCGCAGAAAAGAATCAAAATAACGACAGAGGTGCTGGTTTGAATTAATCTTGGTTTTAGCGTACGCTGGTTAGTCTAGCAAGAGTAGTGACAAAAACTTTCGCTCGGAAAAAACAGGAAAAAATCCCTCGGAAGACTAGCGTTCCTTCTTTCGGCTTCTGCCAAGACCATCAGGTTTGGCCATGTCTCTTTGTCGGATGATGGTTTCGACTTGCGTTTTTCGAGCCTGAACACTGAGAGAGTTTTATATCCTAATCCGCCTTCGACTGGCAACTAAATCCAACGCGGTACAGTTCACATTTTGGAGATTTCTTGCTGCCTCATGTTTTCTTACGGCTGAGTGGTCTCAGGCGGACCTGATGGTATGGAATTGCACAATGAAGATCTAATCTGCAGCCTGCCTCGAAAAATGGATAATCTTGTGTTACGAAGGAGCAATGAGCGATTGTGGTGCGGAATAATGTTCATACTTTTGTAATTTAACCCTTTGCGGTCGTATTAAATTTGAGCATGGGTGTCCTATTGGTCAGAATAATTTTTCCTTGGAAAAGCAGTGATACATGCAAGTTTATGAAAAATAAACATTTTTAAATTTTTTTTTTTGTGAGCTATATATATGTATTAACATAACAACGCATTTTAATGTGGTGTTATATAAAAAAAATATTTTGTCGTTTGAGATAACCGCATGTCTCAAATACAGTCAACTCTCCCTAACTCGATATACAAAGGGACCATCGAGTTAGGGAGGTATCGAGATACGGAACATTTTTACCAAATTTTTTTTATGTCTCAAATTGTCATATATTAGGGTAAGTGTCCCAATTATGGTATGAATTTGAATTTTTGATTCATTCCCTTAAAGTGAAAAAACACCTTTCTCATATAAAAAAATATTTTTTCCAGGATTTTTCAGGAGGTGATACACGGTTATATTTCACAAAAAAAATCCTTCTACGCATATGTTAGAATTTCAACGATGACAGACTTATAGAACTTTTTCTTTGTTTCGGATTCTGTTGGCTCAAACTGACTCTACATTGAAAAGTATGCTACGTAATCCGATTTTGTTGCTTTCATTTGAAAGATGAGAAAATTTAGTACAGGATATAGTAGTGGAACATCTAAATTAGTGGATTAAACATTTTTGAAGTGGAAAATTTAAAAGTTTTTTTTTATTTGTAATTATGAATTTTATCCTAAAAATTCATACTAAACTTGATTGTTTCTATCAATTAAATTAAAGTTCTCTAACCTCTCTACAATTTGTTCTTTGACGCCCAACTTCTATCTCTCTTAATTTCGCTGCAATATCGATATAAACAATTCCTGATAAAGATTCAATCAAAATCTTCAAAAATCGCGATTTTTAACCCACTGTACTTATAAAAGCCACTTAAATTTCACCTTAATGCTGAAAGGTTAATTTTTTTTCTTGAAATTATTCATATTTGAATTATAAAAAAAAAACTTTTTTTTCCAAACTGTATACAATCGAGTCCTAAATTTGACATAATCGAATCATATATAATCGATTTGTATATAATCGAGTCCGACTTGCATGAGGCACTAGGTTAACAAAGAAAATATTGATTAAGTATGTTACTCAAACTGAATTCTAACGATCACGCAGGAACTGTTCAATCACAAAGAAATGTTCGAATAGTTTCACAGGAACATTTTCAGTTGATTTCAATATTCCGGACATATTCTTCAGGTTTGATTAAACGTTCGAATTAACATCTCAATAGAACTACTATCTTCAGCGTTTTTCTCAGGTTTTTCAACACTTTCCAGTATATCGGTATCTGGCATCAGATCACAGCAAATCACGTTTTGGTCCTTTTTGCACTAATTATTAAAAGACATTGAGCAATCGAACAGTATTGTACCGTCGACATCGCTCACGACACATTAATTATGCCAGCGAAATATCACTCCCGTCAATGTTGGTTGTGCTTTAAAGTTAGGATTTCCCAGTTTCTGGACAAATTCTCAAGCCATATCCCGAAGAATAGAAGAGGGGTAAATTATTTTGTCTAGCTTGACAAGACAAAAATTCATTGACCGCTCCAGCTTCTCGATTCTGACCAACCTTATATGCTTTTGGTCTATTTACAATTTTCCATTCCGATTCCATTTTTACTTTAGTTTGAGTAGTGTTGATACCGCACTTTGTGCAATACTGAAATTATTTGCAGCTTCAGACCCCTTCCGTCCATATTTTTCGACCTGCTCGATGATGCTCAAACCTTGCGCAATGGTTAGCGTTTTGATTGTTCGCTTGAAAGGTTTCTCGTGGTTTTCCATACTTGAAAAGAAATTGTTTGATGACACGAACACTCCGTCTTCACTTTCAAGGGCAATTGAAATCTGAGGTAATAACGCACAAAAACATATACGTAAGAGAGGCATCGAGTTAGGGAGGTATAGTGTTATGGAGAGAAGAATGCTTATAAAATCGAAGGTGCCATGAAATCCATCGAGTTAGGGAGAGTTGACTGTAACATGAGACATTTATGCAAATTTATTTTTTTTGTGAGCTATATATTTTATGTGATAACTTAACGCATTTTGATGTGATGTTTTTATACAAAAAATATTTTGTCGCTTGAGACACTTATGCGATTATTCAAATAACATGAGACATTCATGCGCACAGTAGTTCTGATACTTATGAACAATCTTTTCCATCACACCAAAATAATGGCTAAATTCTACTGCTATGATTTTTGTCCCACATTCTAATACATTCAACGCACTGTGCGTTGTCTTGTGTGGGTGACTACTTTGTTTGATATTGAGTAACGTTATCTATTACTCATAGGAGCACCGTATTGATTCGTGAACAGGTTCACTAGACATCAAGCTTCGTTTAGGAAAAGCGTAGACTAATACTTGGTTGAGTAAAATATAAGATTGGCACGGTTTTTGCTGTGGTGGCTGAGAGCAGACAAACGACCACAAAGAGTTACGATAGTACGAGCGAGTCCCGTTGACAGGGATTCAACATGGTATAAGAGAATAAAGCTTTGTGGTTTTGAAGATTGAAGTACTCCAAAAATGATATGTTATGTATCATTGTCGATGGTTTCGGATGCTCTAGGAGAAGATGAAAACATTTCAGTGAGATTAGCAAGAACAAAAGGCTCATGCATTCAGTCATTCAGTGTATTCATTGTGTAGTCACGCAGTGTCTGATATTTTCATCGAGATTCAAACCTTATACCGTTCCGAATCATATTTCGGACAACACCATATTTCGGACACTTTGTTCTAATATCTTCAATTGCTTAATGCACTGATGATATAACTATAAAATTAATATCACAATTGCTTATTTAGAGTAATCACTATCATTTTATATGAGAACTACCGTTCCGAATCATATTTCGGACGCTTAAGGCATATGATGCAGAAAAAAGATCTAAACTTTATGCACAGGTATTAATTGGTAGATATTTTCAAAAATTAGTACAATATGCTTACAAGCTTTCTACTTTGGTACCTATTTGATTGAAAACATAATAAAATCATCGAATAAAACGCTTTTCAAATGAAGCGAATAAAAATCAAACTTCGGACACTAAATCAAATTTCGGACACTATATTTTGTAATTTTTTGGACGAAAATTACATTACACTTGATTATATTTTATAGTCAACTGCGAAACACTTACCAAGCAATCACAGTAAACTGTTAACGATGATGAGAACTGATGAAACACGGGAGAAATTTAAATATTTATGAACGGGTGAATTCTACGTGCTCACGCAAAACAAACGTCAAACACGAACTATAATGAGTGGTGCTGTTGAATTTTTTCATACTATGTGATAATTCAAATGCTACTCTCAAATGAAGTGATAGTGAAACCAAGGGATCACTCTAAAGAAGCAATTGTGATATTAATTTTATGCATTATTTAATTCAATAATTTAATTTGAATTAATTTAAAATTAAATTAAATTTGTGCATGAAGCATTTCAAGATATTAGAACAAAGTGTCCGAAATATGATTCAGAACGGTACATTTGAATTATAACATAATCTACTCATTACCGTTTGTGTTTGACGTTTGCTTAGCATGAGCACGTAAAATTTACCCGTTCATAAATATTTAAATTTCTCCCGTGTTTCATCAGTTCTCATCATCGTGAACAGTTTACTGTGATTGCTTGGTAAGTGTTTCGCAGTTGACTATAAAATATAATCAAGTGTAATGTAATTTTCGTCCAAAAAATTACAAAATAAAGTGTCCGAAATTTGAATTCAATCTGTCCGAAATTTTATTCGCTTCATTTGCAAAGCGTTTTATTCGATGATTTTTTAATGTTATCAATCAAAAAGGTACCAAAGTAAAAAGCTTAAAAGCATATTGAACTAATTTATTAAAAATATCAACCAAATAATGCCTGAGCAAAAAGCTTAGATCTGTTTTCTGCATCATATGCCTTAAGCGTCCGAAATATGATTCAGAACGGTACACATGAGTCAAAAAAATTTTACTCGTATACATGTGTATATAATATCACGCATACGATACTAGCAAGTTTCTTTCAGTTTACTGATTTCTTCAATCACTTGAATCTTAAATCAACCACAGGCGAACCTCCGCCCTTATTGCAAAAACAAGAAGTTATTGTAAATAATTCCATTTTCAACATATGCACTTTGCGCGGCTCTCGGAAGACAAGTGTCATCTGCAGTGCACCGGAGATGGAACGAGCAATAGCAACGTTTCTATATCCTACGCTAGAAACGACACAAATGTGTTATTTATCTTATTTACAAACTCGACCTTCCTTCCGACTCGACTGGATGCAGAACAGGAATTAATTTTCCAGCACCATTTACATTTACTTCTTCGAAGATTCAGTGTGTGCTTGATGCACTTACATGTATCCTCAGTACGATAAAGGTGCAGTTACTCGCCTTATTGAAACTCTTTTTTTTTTTTTGAAGAACCTGTACAACTTTAAGCTCACTATTTTCTGAAAGGAGAATGAATTTGCGGAGAAACAGAAGTGTTGAACACTGATGATTCTTTCTGGTCCATCATTTTTCGATAAACATAGACTCTCTTCTTTTGCTCTATGCTAAGGCAGACTATGGAGCCTGTTTCATATACTTCATTGTTTGCTAACTTGTTGAAAAATATCTGTTATATAATACCGAGGTGAAAGTCTTCGAAAGCCGACGAAAGGTTTATTGCAATCACCTCTTCACAAAACGCCCAACAACTCGTTTACATTCCATTTGATGTAATTGAGATGCAACAGATTTCCTGTGTGCGGTGAAAGTGAACTCTTCGACCTCTCTGCCCGCATCGAAATGATCCGTTTCAATTGCTCTTCCCGGCAGAGAAAATGCTATAACTCTCCCAGACGGCTTAAAGATATAGCCACTCCAAGGTTTCGTGCTGGATAAGACGGGTTTAGCATTATTTCAGCACTTTTTTCACACTTGCATAGATCGATAAGAGGAATAACGATGAAGCCTACCGGATAACCGATTGTTCTCTTTCCTTAAAAACTCATCGGTGGATGGATGTCATTCGTGTTGATCGTATTGCCCAGTAGATGGGAATATAAATCATCCTCGCCTATTTTTTACCATACCTTTCACTCAAACAACCAAATCCACTTGCGCTAGAAATACCGGGTTACATTTTTCGCAGTGCTATTTGTTCAATATTCATCCTTTCTGGAATTTAGTCCATTCGATTCTTCCTTTCGCACGATTACCATCCTATGATCGAAGATGTTTGCAAAGAGATTAGCTTAGGTAAGAAGCAGATCCCGTTCTCGGTTTGGAGAAAATTCTCATCGGAAACATCTTTGTGTGCAAGTCTATCTCGACGCGAGGGGCTTCCAATCATCAGGAGCGTCCCATAATCAAATTTTTGTTTTGCTGCTATCAGATATGAAGACTCTTTTTGTATTCAGTTAAGGGAATGGGAGGAAATTGATTGATTTTGGGGTTTACAGTTGTTGGGTCCCCAGAGAGTACATCCGACACACTGTGCTAAGTTCAACGAAGGGTAGATGATAGATGAGAATGATATTGAGACAGACAGAACAATAGCATTAGAATTTAATTATATTATATTATAAGCAAACATACATATGCGATTATTGCAGAGAAGGCTGGTATACTAAGTGCGAATAAGTGTTACGGGCGATTTCTAGAGCTTATCAAATCAAACAAACATGTCATTATTTTAATCCTACTAAAAATTATTGATGTTGTTTTTCTTGAAAACTCATGATTTTAAATTTATTTTACTCAATTATAACAAATAACATATTTTTTAAAACTTTTATCTTATGTGCCCAAATATGCCCTTGAAAGTGCCGGCAATAAACATTTTAATGGTTTGGCTCAGAAAGAACGACAAGCAAATGGAAAAGACGTATCATTTCAGATATAACTCGAGATATAACCAATTTGATATAATTAAAATCATTTATTTTTTATTTATTTATTTATTTATTAATATTATATTTCATCCGACAAGTATGTCTTAATGAACAAAAGTGTAGTGAAGCTAGCTAAACACGAAACGCTTAATTCTACTCTTAAATTCGTTAATCGTAATATTAAAATCAAACAAATGGGCAACATCGTTGAAGCATTCCATCATTGAACGTATTGGTTCGTGGAGGGAGTAGGCTCGACGTCTGAACGGCAGGCGAAGGAAGTCAGAGCGACGAAGAGTATAACCAGGAACATTGATGGCGATTTGCGCAAGTACGTTTGGAGCATCAATTTCGGCGACAAGAAGTTGAGCGATGAATATTGCCTTAGCCCGTTTCCGCCTTTGCTTCAGCGTTTCCAACCCTATCAACTGACATCGATGTTCGTACGGTGGCAAATTCAGCGGATCATTCCATGGCAGGAGACGTAGGGCGAATCTGACGAACCATCCCTGAAGTGATTCGATGCGAACCATAGTGCTACGATAAGGGTCCCATATTAATGAAGCGGTTTCTAGAAACGGCCGAACCAAGCACGAATACATGGATCTCAGCGTGTAAGGATCTCGGAATTCTCTGCTCAATTTGCTCACAAATCCCAATTGACGACGAGCCTTGTCTATGATGTCTTCGTAGTGGTTCCGGAATGACAGAGCTGGATTAAGGAAGACACCGAGATCTCGAATCGTTTGAACTCGACTTCGTCCCCGACAGTATATTCGAACGACAAGAGGTTCATCTTGCGGAGGAAGCTTATGACAGAGCATTTTGGATACACGATGACATCGTTGATGAACAGTGAGAATAGCAGCGGTCCCAAATTGCTACCTTGAGGAACTCCGGAGCTGCTTTCAAACCAGGTTGAGGTGCAAGAACCAATTTTGACTGCTAGTTTTCTAGCGAGGAAATATGAGCGAAGCCATTTAACGAGCCTTACAGAGAAACCAAGTTTTGCTAATTTCGCCAGAAGTATACTATGGTCAACCTTGTCGAATGCTGCTTTGAGGTCGGTGTAAATGGCGTCAATCTGTCGGCCCTCTTCAATTTTGCTAAGACAGAAGAATGTGAATTCACACAAATTTGTAGTGACACTTTTGCCAGGAAAAAATCCATGTTGGTTCGGGGAAATGTAGTGTCTCACCTGACGAAACATGTGTTCCGACATAATTATTTCAAATAGCTTTGAGCAAGCACTCAGCGATGCGATGCCCCGATAACACTGGACATCGTTTTTGCTTCCTTTTTTATGCACCGGAAACATGAACGATGCTTTCCATCGAGTCGGGAAGGTTGCAGTTCTCAGAGACAAGTTGTACAAATGAGTGAGTGGCTGCTCCAGATGTTCGAAGCATTTTTTCAGAACACACGCTGCAATTCCATGAGGTCCAGGCTGATAGGAAATTTTTAATTTCTCGACCGCTTTTCGTATCCCTTTTGATGATACTTCAGGTGTATCAGCGTCTGCGCTCCCAGCAGGAGTTAGTTCCAGAGCAGCTTCAACACTGTCAGAGGTGGGGTTGAACATCGAACTGAAGTAGGAAGCAGAAAGCTCACATTTATCCGCCCAAAGTTTAATGTACAGTGGATATTTCATGTTCGTGAAATATCAGAAAATGCATACTGCTACTGGACATTACGACTAAGGTTCCAATATCTTATAGAAATTTCACTAACATAATTTTTATTATATAAAATGGTTATATTTCGAGAACGGTTAGTCCTAGGATGAAATGCGATATATATATATATATATATATATATATATATATATATATATATATATATATATATATATATATATATATATATATATATATATATATATATATATATATATATATATATATATATATATATATATATATATATATATATATATATATATATATATATATATATATATATATATATATATATATATATATATATATATACAAATGTCACAAAGTATTGACATTTTATAAATTTTCAAAAATTAATATCTCCCATTTGGTAAGTTTACCACGGCACCACTGTACATTAAACTTTGGGTTTCCAATAAAAATATACAAAATAATATCGAAGGGAAGGGGAGGGGTTTTGAGAAATCTTTCTTTTTTCAATAATAAATTCAATTTTTGAATAGGATTTATCAACAGTACATTTCGAATGTTTTTTTTTCCTAAACAGTTCATTAATTCTCCAACAACTTTGTCAAACATCATGTTGCAATCATGTGTCTGGATTTTGAGTAACGATTTTTCGAAAAAAAATATCAATGATTTTGAATACGCTCTTTCATAAAATCAGTCGTAAGTTAAATTAAAATTGGTTATATGATAATGAAAATTACGATTTTCGTATATACCAAGTTTCAATAAAATCGAAGAGGATCGCGTCAAAATTTGCTGTGCTGATTTGGCATAGAATTGCTCTAAAGACAAGAAAGTTCATTTTTTTTATTTCACCCAAAATTTCGGTCACCCTATTTTTGACAACATAAAAATGAGCGCTTCAGCGTAACAACTATGTATAGAGAACTTAAATTCGTTTCCTGGACCATTGTCCAGTATTATTTGCAAATATTGATTTGATAGGAACAATTATGGTCAATCTATTTTTTTTATTTAGCAAACAAAACAGTCAGAGAGTTGGACATCGCGATGCACTTTGTATCTGCCGGATATAGCAAATCTGGCATTTACAACATCCTCTTCCTTCTGAAGAAAAGCGAGAGCATCGTTCCGTGCCTTGGGGCGGGTCAAACGGCCAAACGATGAAGAAGTACTTGTTCAAATAGGACTTTTTTATGCGGAAACAAAAAAACATTGTCGAGCGGGGTTGAAGTTTTCATTACTGTGAACTAAAAATATGCATTCACCCGGTTCCTGGATCAGCCTAAAAAAATCATAACTAGAACTCCAGGTGTATGATAAAAATATGAAGTGATTCAAAGTTGTTGGTAAATCAATTAACTATTTATTATTTTCTATACACCTTTTAAAATCGGAAATTGAATTCAAAATGAAAAATGTTTATAACTCAAATCATGTCTCCTTTTATATTGAAAAATATATTAGAAAACCCAAAAGTTTAGTTTAACTTACAGTCTTCATGAAAATGAAGATATTATTTTTTAAATTTATTTAATTTCAATACTTTGCAAAATCGTTACTATTCCAGAAAAGTAATTTTATGAATTTTACATGAAAAACTATGTATAACGTTCTATTCTAGGAATAACCATTCTTGAGATATGTAATGTATTGATGAATCTTTTTGTTTTATTAAATAATAGCAATTGCATGCTTCTTCTGGATATCGAATAGACTTTTATATTTAAAATTTTACATCAATGTGGTCTTCGTAAGACTTTTAGAGCTTATCAATACCAACATGCGATGCAGAACATGTCAATATCTTAATCCTGCTCAAAGTTATTGATGGGTTTTCAAACATAATTTTTATCATATAAAATTGGTTACATCTCAAGAACGGTTACTCCTATAATAAAATGTTATACATAATTTTTCATCTATTTTTTTTTTATTATTCCGTTTATTTTTACAGGCTCAGTTACATAAGTTTAATGGAGCCAAACTCTTAACTATATTTCAACTAGCATATATCAACATGTTGTTTCCTTAATTCTATGGTTAATGAAATAGGAAACCGATTACTCGCGGTCGACTCGAGTTTAGAAGGGTGACACATTTTCATTAGGAAAAGGATGGGATGTAAGGAGATGTGTGTTTACACTCGCACTCACATTCACATTCACATTCTCATTCACACTGACACTTCAAACTCAATTCTTAAAACTATCCTTACATCTAATATGTATTTACAATTTAACTTATTCTAATGTTAGTAGGAAGGGAACCGATAGCTCGCGAAGGACGAAAAGGAGGGGAAAAGGATGTATGAACAATCACACTCGAAGATCGATAGCTTTAAGGAAAACATATATTTGGGACATGTAATCTAGGTCTAACCGAGCCAACACATCTCTCACCGGCTCATTGGACTGCTTTCCTCCAGCCCGAAAGGAGTTTTCTAAATTCGATCTGGCGACAAGATACAACTCGCACGACCAAACAACGTGTTCGATATCGTGGTAACCATGGCCACAACCGCAGAGATTGCTGTCGGCAAGATTAAAACGAAAAAGCAGCGCGTCTAACGAACAGTGATTGGACATGAGTCGGGAGAAGGTGCGAATAAAGTCCCGACTCAATTCCAGACTTTTGAACCACGGTTTGAGGCTAACCTTAGGGATAATTGAGTGGAGCCACCGGCCCAATTCATCTTCGTTCCATTTGCTTTGCCAGTTAACGATGGTATTTTTACGAACTAAAGAATAAAATTCATTGAAGGCGATTTGACGCTGATAAATATCGCCTTCAATTGCACCTACCTTTGCTAATGAATCAGCCCTCTCATTACCCGGAATTGAGCAATGAGAAGGGACCCAGACAAAGGTAATGACATAACAGCGTCTGGATAAAGCACTCAAAATTTTTCGTATTCTCTCAAGGAAGTACGGCGAGTGCTTTTCCGGCCTCACTGAACGGATAGCTTCGACAGAGCTAAGACTATCCGTTACAATGTAATAGTGTTCAACAGGTCGTGAGGCGACGCTGTCCAGCGCCCAGTGTATTGCTGCCAATTCAGCAATATACACTGAGCAAGGATACTGAAGACTGTGTGAGGTGCTAAAAAATTTGTTGAACACTCCAAATCCTGTGGACTCATGCATAGAGGACCCATCAGTAAAGTACATATTATCACAATTGACACGCCCATACTTTGCTTCGAAAATCGTAGGAACGATCACCGATCGATGATAATCTGGAATTCCATGGATATCCTGCTTAATGGACAGATCAAAATGCACAGAGGAATTGATGTAGTCAGGAAAACAAACACGGTTGGGAATATACGAAGAAGGATCAACCTGCATGGAGACGAATTCATGATATGAGCTCATGAATCCAGGATGAAAATATAGCTCGATCAGCTGCTCAAAATTTCCGATCACCAATGGGTTCATAACCTTACACCGGATGAAGAACCGAAGAGATAATAAATTGAAGCGATCTTTTAGTGGGAGTAGGCCTGCCAAAACCTCGAGACTCATGGTATGCGTTGAGGGCATACATCCCAACGCGATACGGAGACAAAGATACTGAATTCGCTCGAGTTTAATGAGGTGTGTTTTGGCAGCTGATTGAAAACAGAAACTGCCATACTCCATCACTGAGAGAATAGTTGTTCGATACAACATTATAAGATCTTCGGGATGGGCTCCCCACCAGGTGCCGGTAATTGTACGGAGAAAGTTTATTCTTTGTTGGCATTTTTTACTCAGATACCTAATATGGGCCCCCCAAGTACATTTGGAGTCGAACCAGACCCCAAGATACTTGAAAGACATAGCATGAGTGATCGGTTTACCCAAAAGTTGAAGCTTTGGTTTTGCTGGTCTATGCTTCCTAGAAAAAACCACCATCTCTGTTTTCTCCGTGGAGAATTCGATCCCTAGCCCAATGGCCCAGGTTGAAAAATTGTTCAAAGTATCTTGTAAGGGTCCTTTCAGTTCGGATTCGTTTGATCCTACGACAGCCACCACTCCATCATCTGCAAGTTGTCTTAGGTTGCAATTTTGTGTAAGGCAATTGTCGATGTCGCTTACATAGAAGTTGTACAAAAGGGGGCTTAAACATGAGCCCTGGGGGAGTCCCATGTAGGAGACCCGACTTACTGTCGAATCCCCGTGAGAAAAATTCAAATGTTTCTCACAAAGCAAGTTATATAACATATTATTCAATAGAGGCGGCAGACCCCGAGAGTGTAATTTGTCTGACAGGACCTCTATTGAAACTGAATCAAAGGCCCCCTTTATGTCCAAGAATACTGAAGCCATTTGTTTTTTTTCGGCGTAAGCCATTTGAATTTCTGAAGAAAGCAACGCAAGACAATCATTCGTCCCCTTGCCCCTGCGGAACCCATATTGTGTATCTGAGAGTAGGCCATTCGTTTCAACCCATCGGTCAAGGCGAAACAAGATCATTTTCTCCAACAATTTCCGTATACAAGACAGCATTGGGCGGTACGAATTGAAGTCGGACGCGGGTTTTCCGGGTTTTTGAATAGCTATAACTCGTACTTGTCTCCAATCATCTGGAACAATATTAAGTTCCAGAAACCGATTGAATAAATTCAACAAGCGATGTTTCGCCACATCGGGGAGGTTTTTCAACAAGTTGAACTTAATTCGATCCGATCCCGGAGCAGAATTGTTACATGAAAGGAGAGCAAGAGAGAATTCTACCATCGAAAACTCAGAATCAAGATCGCACCTATCTTGTGGTATATCTCGAACAATTTTTTGCATGGGAGCGGAATCGGGACAAACCTTTCGTGCAAAATTAAAAATCCATCGATGTGAATATTCTTCGCTTTCATTCGTTGAAGAGCGATTTCTCATGTTTCGAGCCACTTTCCATAATTTTTTCATTGACGTTTCTCGTGACAAACCTCCCACAATTTCGCCAATAAGCACGTTTTTTCCCTTTGATCAAATTTTTGAACTGATTCTCAAGGGCTAAATACGTTTGAAAATTTTCTGGAGTACCACGTTTCCGAAAAGCTTTAAATGCATTCGATTTTTCTACATAAAGCTTGGAACATTGGCTATCGCACCATAGATTGGGAGGCCTTCGGGAAATGGTGGAACCTGGAATAGGTTTCGTTTGAGCGCGAACCGCGCTGTCATAGATCAAACGAGAAAGGAAGTTATACTCCTCCAATGGAGGTAAACCATCTCTGGAATTGATGGCTAGAGTAATCGCGTCCGCATATTTTTTCCAGTCAATGTGTCTTGTGAGGTCATAGGCCATGTTTATAGATTCAGAAGAATTCGACCCAATGGTGATGGAAATTTTGATTGGCAAGTGATCACTACCGTTGGGGTCCTGGATTACATTCCACTTGCAATCTAACGATAGTGAATTCGAGCAAAGCGAGAGGTCAAGAGCACTTGGGTTAGCAGGAGGTTTAGGTACACGTGTTGTTTCCCCAGTGTTCAAAACGGTCATATTGAAGCTGTTACAAAGGTCATATATCAACAATGAACGATTGTCGTCGTACTGTTCCCCCCAGGCAGTTCCGTGAGAGTTGAAGTCTCCCAAGATCAATCGTGGCTCAGGAAGGAGTGAGCACATGTCAACAAGTTGCTTGCGGCTAACCGCAGCTCTCAATTTTTCATTTATAATTGTATTTAAATTTCATTTTTTATAGTACTTTTCATAAACGGCTACTATTTCGCAAATTTTTAAAATATAATAAATTCAAAAATAAATAAATTGGAAAATCATGTCCCCGATTTGCGCTATAATTATCTTTCATATTAAATATAATTTTCGAATAAGATTTTTAAACAGCGTTTTTAAAATGTTAATTTTCCAGAAAGATTAACTGATTGTCCAACACCTTTTGGGAACATCATGTAATCAGACATCTTGATTTTCAGTCATGATTTCGTGAAAGAAAGATCAGTGATTCTGGATACATCAGTTGTAATTCAAATTGGATGATGAAATTTAAGATTAAAGGCAGCTGCCATCTTATGTACAGAGTTTAAAATAAAATCGGAGAGGGTCGGATCAGTGTCTGGCTGATTTGGCGTGACACTGTTAATTTTTATTGTAGGTCGCATTTTGCACACTGCTCTGCGTTTCTCGTTGGCCAAGGCATTTTGATTGAATGTAATACTTTTCCGTTTACTGTTTTTGAGGGCATGGGCAGCCGTGGCAGTGTTCCGAGCTCTGCAATACAATTTTCTTAACCAATGTTTAAGTTGTTGAAACTTACATTATAGACCCATTAAACGTAAAATGATAATTGTATTGATATCAGCTCAATTTTATTTTATTGATTTCCATGATATGAAACGCTATGACTCAGGAATAACATTTTATTGAGTGGTTTTTATAGCTGTTTCGATGATGTCTTATGACATCAGTGTCGAAAAAATAACGATGCTTTCACCAATACAAATAAAACTATTGCGGAAAATTGAAAAATGAAAATTTTACTTTCAGAGCACTGGCTCGAGTTTTCCGACGTTTTTCACTATACAGTGCGATGGCAGATAAAAATTTAATATCTTGTGAGTAATCGATTAGAATTTGGTTGATATCACTTGATGGAAAATGTGCGAAAACGGTCATTTTCTTCACACTGTTCCGCAAAATTATTGATTTTCGGACGAGGGGTGAGGGAGGGAGAAGAAAGAAATGAGCGCCTTCGTGGCAGCCATTTGTTGCTTCCTTCCACCTTCACCTTAATTCTTCCTTATTCGGGCTTGAGAATCGTCCTCGCCGTCACCGTTATATTCATTTCCTTGTCGAGAGGCGAGTGCAAATGAACATGCAATTTCAGCACCGTTTACCTGGCAGGTCTTTTCTGGATCATAGAAAGAAATCGTCGGATGATAACGGTTTGGTGTGCTGGAAACTGCAAGACGAGGGATCAATGTGTAATTCGATTGAGAGAACATGTTCATCGCCATTTTTTCCGACCCTTTGTGTGAAGCTTTTTATCTTCCTGTGATGGCTAGAATACGCCAGGTAAGAAGAAAAAAAATTCCGAACTGGAGATGAAGGTATAGAAACAAATAATGTTTCAATAATATAATAATTAATATTGAACATTTGATAGAAATTACTGAACTTCATTTTGCGTGTTTGTAAAAATGATAAGTAATTTTTTAAAAATCTTTGATTCAACAGGATAACATTCTTCATAATTTTATACCCCAATGTTATCAAATCCTCATTGCAGATAATCTACAACTAACAAACAGTTATCTAAAACCACCGTTTCATGATAGTGAAAAGTTACAACCATCCTGAGATGCACGCATGCATAGTACTCAATATTCAGTCCCGTATGTCGGCTGCACAAAACCTTCATTTAAAAACAATGAAAACAAAATTTGAGAAATGCGATGAAAGTATGATGAAAATTCGATAATCTAAATTCAATTGTTTTACCGACAAAATAATTAATTTCAGTGCGATAGCCAAGATTTCGAACCCGCCAGTTGAGAGCCGTTCTTTTGCGGGAGGCCGAAATGGCAAAGCACGGTCTCCGGTCAAACGAGTATTTGACAATACCATCAACCTGCATTGACTTTACTAAGGACGACTTCTGAAAGTATTTCTTTGGTGGTGTGTAAACATGTTGTTTGTTGAAAGCGCGAGGGAATGCGAGGGAATACTTGCAAGAGAGCATGTTAAAAGAAGAGCGGATGATTGATTCGATATCAATTACGGCTTCCTCGCGGTATTATTTTCTATTGCCCTTTCCTGCACTGAATAGCCTGACCTATCCGCGAGAAGCTGAGCTTCACATTCCTCTGTATGCGAGGATTTATTACTTTACTCAGTAAAAATTGACATACACGCCGAATTAATATATCATTATAAATTATAACTGCATTCAAATTTTAAAGGTAGATAAACAAAAAGGAAAAGAGTAATAGAAGCGATGTGAATTGAATAACAAACCTATTATTGTTTGTGTATTCATTCCCTGTCATTGCAGATTTGTTTTTGATGTTTACAGAAATCTTCACAACCACTATATATTCTAGTTTCTATGAGTGACAAAGATCCATGTTCTGAAAGTAAAGCTGAATATACTTTTCAATAGTTAAAATGATTGTATAATGGTGCTGTTGACTTGAAAATTGATTTCACACTAGTGGCACTTTATCAATGATATGAATCACATTCAAACGTCAATCTGTGAAATATTTAAGTAAGCCCAAGTGAGTCAAGAACATAATGAAATTTTGATGAGAGTCCAAAACCTTAATAGCTTCGATAACATATTTTTATCACTTCGACAACAAACTTCACGCTGTTAATATTCCTACCTACAGTATCAACGAAGGTATCGTTTCAGCACTAATTCCCGTCTGAAACAAAATCACTTTACTTCGAAAACTTCAAACATTTTTCTCTATCCTCGTTGGCAAGTAAGGGTTTAGTGTACGGATGAGCCAGGGTCGCACCCAGCTTTTATACGACATCATCCGAAAACAAGGTTCTCAAATTTCTGGAATATCCCTTGCAGACGGAGTACCTTATTTTAAGATTCCCCGGACACTAATTAAGATGCTGGGCTGACACCCGGCAACAAGATGTGGAACATCAGATGAATGAGCTGCTGCTTCACCGCTCTGAGAAGGAACAGTTTGTGTGAAAAGTTAGCCCAGGGCCTGCTGGCCGCAATGATAGTTATCAGCGGTCTTGTGTGTTCAATCCGCTTGATGGCACGCATGTTGTACAGTAATTGAGTCGACCGGCACCGCTCTGGACGGAGTGAACTAAGTGTTTCTAATTAGGAAAATATAGCACAGTGTTCGGATTTTTCGCCAAAGTTCCAAAGGCGGAACGGAAAGTTGGCTGATGAGCGATGATAATGCATTTGAGATTTAACCATTTTTTATAGTAAAAATAATATTAGCGAAATTTATATACGATGTTGGAACCTTAGTCGTAATGTCCAGCAGGAGTTTGTATTTTATAATATTTCACGAACATGATTTTAATTATATTAAACTAGCTGAGCCGGAAAATTCGACCATCCCAAAATTGATTTTTTGTTATCAATATCTTCAAACATTTACGTTTTCTTACTAAGCGCACATTCATGGGTCCAATCGCAGAACTATTCATTGATTGATCTTCTAATTGACCCTTTACAATTTTCTTTCACTATAGATTTCTTAGTACTTCTACCAAAACTCGTCATCATGTGTCAAATTATTTTCAGATATTCTCGTTCAAGATTTTTCAATCAGTTGCAAGCAACATGTTTCTCCGTTACATGAAATACTTGTTGGTACAGAAAGTATAATGAAATGAATACATCTCAAATCGGACGATTCCCTCCTCGAGTTCTGCGCTTACCAACACATTTCGCGATCCATTTTTATTCATATAGTTATAAAATATAGGAGTGCGTTTTCTCGCCTGAAATTCGCCGAATTTGGCTCCATTTGCTAGATTTGTTCTCGAGTTATACAGAAATTTTAATTTTATCATCATTAACGATTCACCATCACTTCTTTAAACGTTGAGTCTGGCGTCGGTCCATAGGGACTGACATTGAAGTTTCTGTTAGAAAAGCGTCGATCAGTTGGACTGACAGTTGCAAAATAAGGAAATTTAAAAAAAGTTGTTTGTTTCGAGTGTTTTACGAAATGTGAATACTTTAAAGTCGATTTTAAAACTATTTTTATTTCTTAATAATCTCAATCTATAATCATTGGGAGCAATGACCGACACTGATGTTGGGCAAGCGTTGTTGATGTGGACTGAATGGAAAGTATAGCAAAAACAATACGGGGCTCAACGTGTTCAACATACTTCTACTCGAAATAGATGATTGGGGGAGAAGAAATCCAGAATTGTTTTCTGGTAAATGACTGTAGTGACCAATATTTACTAGTGTGATCGAATAACGTTGTGGATACCTGCAACGTTAGACGACGACAAAAATCCATATGTGTTGTTGAAAGGAAGTTGAGTTTGCTCTCATAAACAGGGCATGAGATAAAATGGTGCCATCCGTTATACGGTTCACTGGAATTCGTTTTCGGGGTCCATTACCACATGTCGGATGAAGATGTGCGAGAATGTTTAAATGACATTTGATTTAATCCCACCGATAGGAATATGAAATGAAAACGATGAGCGATGAATCATGTTCTACCCTGAATGAGGTTTGTTTTATTTATTCCATAAACAAAGCCCACACACTATTGAATAATTTATCGGGAAAAGGGTTTTTAAATGAGCCCAAGCTAGACATGCAAATGTTATTCTAAAGCATTTTGTACTAAATTGGTTATGAGATGATTTTTTATCATCTTTGGTACATGAAAACGAATATTTTCTCTGGATGCACAGTTTCTGTATTACATAATGCTGATGAGTTCTGGTACATCTAGTTTTGCCTATCAAGCACTGTTCGAGTGGTTTACTGCGAACCATTCGACATAGGATGTGAGGACTGGGATGTCAAAACCATCCTCTTAATTCCACATCTGACGTGACAGCGGCTAGCCTATTTTCACACAGCAAGGTTCGTTTATACATCGGCAAAGTTTTCGGGCAATCAAAAAAAAGATAACGGAAAATAATTCCGTGCAGCGCAGCTTAGCGGTGACGGTATGTAATTTGTATGTATTTTTTGTATCTTTTACAATATACTACTATGTGTACAATGTATTCATTTATTGTTGCATGTCATAAACAACGCATCAATCAATGCAACAGAATATGTGTGGTGACCTGGAAGGCTAATTTTATCAAATGTAATGAAAATGATAATCAGCTTAAGTATCGAAATCAGATTCATTGGGAACAATTGTGAATAGAATAGCTACATGGGAAACTCGACATTTATTAATAACATACAATACTTCATGGGGTGATTCGGGAAAATAGAATACTGCAATGGTACTTGATTTTCATTCGATCGAGAAAAGTCGAGGAAATCAGCGACGCAGTATGAATTCTGCGAAAATTAACTCAATTGTGAACGATTATTCCGAAAATAAAATAGGATCTGAAATTAGAAAGAGGCTGAGTATTGCAATAATCGTGGTGCAGCAAAATTAAACACGATCGATCAAGAAATATTTTAGGCACGTCAATCTTGTGTCTATCATATAGGGGAAAATGAGGCCTACGAATACTAGTATCACAAAAAAAATATAAACAAAATAATACTCCGTAGGGCACTTCGTCTAGCAAAATTAAAAACAGAAGTACGTGCCCCACATATAGAATACATTTGTGCATGTTGCAGGGAATTCTTAATCGAAAGAATATAATACCAGCATTTCAGATAATAACGTTTAAATATGTTTTACTTAACGAAATTTAAGTAACAGTTTTGTATTCGCTCATTCCGAGATTTGTATTAAAATTATTCAATATAAGTTCGAAAAAAAGGAAAGACCGTTAAGGTGCAACTTCTGCATAAAGTAGTTCGCTTTTGTATAATTGTATTTAAAAAATAAACGTTTTAAAAAAATTCTCAAGATGCGCTGTTAAACTGATTTTATCAACTAATAATGCTATCCACGATCCAACATAAATGATATTCCTGATGAGCATCTACGATATTCCTGATGAGCATAGTTAAAATTCATATTGTTGTCATAAAGTCGAGCTAGTTTGGAAGTGGTGAGGGAAAACTCGAGATCGAATCGCGAAATGATTATGCTCACGTAATCAATTTCCACCAGACCCACAATCAACATGGCTGAGGCTAAGGCAATCGCCGATTAAAACATTCACATACGTTGCAAAAAAAAACAAAACTAAACCAATTCAACAACGAATTTGAAGATGAAAACTGATGTCTGCAATCGTCCTCCCCGGGGTGTGAACCTGACAAAGTAACGAAAATCGATTTCGCATAGCTTTCCATTTTCAAACGCCTAAATAAATAACGATTCTTTCGCAGCGAATAGCTTCTCTGCTTCTCCCTTTTTTTATCTTAAATCTGTTAAATTAACATAGATGTATCTGTGCAGATTTCTGAAATCTGGTTAAGTTTGCTAAGGTTGTAAAATTGAATAGATAAAAAAATCATACCACAATTGAAAATTGAAATGGTCGAAAAAGGAGGGATATAATATTTTATTGTATAGACAGATCATTTCAGATTATTTTCGGACAGATTTAATCGTTTACACCATGGTCATTTTCTACTGTCCGTGTTCATAAGATGAACATAAAATTCAATACTTAACTAAACTGCGACACATATTTTTCTACAGCAATTTGCTGCTATACAATTCATCTTTAATGCCGAACAGCTTTTATCTGCCCTAGTTTTCTTCAATAGTTTGTGAATGAATTTCCCACAGCATTCCATTGTCGTCAATATGCAATGAAATCGTCGTTTTTTCTTTGCCGTAGTGCAGATCCAAATCAAATCGACAAATGAAAAAATATGAATCTTTTGATTTGGATGAAAATTTGAATTTATTTTGGAAAGTGAAATATTGAACTTATTTTTGACTTAGAGAGCATTGAATTTTTATGAATTTGTGAAACAAAGTGTTTATGCATATTAACCAACAATTTTGATTACAAATTATAAATTCTAATATAATTTAAAACGAAAATTCTCATGATCAACATCCTCCTAATTGCAGTCATTCTGGAGATATTTAGAAAAATGTTTTTGATTTATTTTAATATGTTATATGGTATGTTATATGTTTGTCGTGTTATACCATCGCGTCCATGAAATTCTATGAAATCTCCATATATATATATATATATATATATATATATATATATATATATATATATATATATATATATATATATATATATATATATATATATATATATATATATATATATATATATATATATATATATATATATATATATATATATATATATATATATATATATATATATATATATATATATATATATATATATATATATATATATATATATATATATATATATATATATATATATATATATATAAATGTTCTGTTCGTTTGTTTACGCGTCAAAAACTCGAGAAGATCGGAGTTGATTGAGCTCAAACTATGATACAGTATACAAAATAACTAAAAACATCTAGGAATGGAGCAACCACAATGTGCCACAGCAGAGCGTGGCAGGGTACAGCTAGTTACTTATAATTTCCAATAACTTATCAAAATTCACCATCATGGCATAAATATATGTTTAGGAATTGCGCTTAGTGCCGCAACTTATCACGATTCTTACGTGGATTTCAGGTGTTGGGTAACGGGGAGCTCGCCGGGCGGTACAACGAGACGGGGTTTTTACGGGCAGCTATTCGTGAATGTCTTTCCCTGTCTACTTAGCTTTGGACGGTCCAATAGTGGTACTGCACGTGCATCGGCAGAAGAGTGTACAAATTACTAGGGAATCTTCTAGCGACAGCAGATGACCTCAATCGTGAGGAAAACCGAACAATAGCTACCAGTAACCAACGAAATTGCAGGAAAAAACTACGGGTTTTCTGAAGCAAGCAACACTCAACAATTTACCTCCGTTCTACGTAAAGATAGTCCCATTTGATATCTATCATTAGCTGACATGGTTCTTTTTACGCGGATTTTCCAATTAACGCAGATTTTCGAATTAACGCGGATTTTTTTACGTGGACTTTCCAATTAACGCGGTTTTTTTACGTGGATTTTCGAATTAACGCGTATTATTTTACGTGGACTTTCCAATTAACGCGGTTTTTTTACGCGGACTTTCCAAGTAACGCGGTTTTTTTACTAGGTACGTATCCCCCGCGTAAAAAAAACCTGGGTGTATAGAGTTTTAGACTCGATTCTACCGAGTTGACTCGTATTCCGAACAGACACAAATTCCGAACTAAATTTACTGAACATCAATGTTATGAATAAATTAACAATTAAATCTTGACATTTTTTAGGGTACAAACTTTCGTAAACCAACATTTATATTTATCAAAACATCATTGATGTTCAAGAAATTCAGTTTTTAAAATGAAGTGTTCGAAATTTGAGTCAAAACGGTATACAGTTTAAGAAAATATTGTTTTAAAACCTCGGATATGACTTATTGCAAGAGAAATTATCATAATTTAACGCTAAGGTTCAATTTTATTGGTTATAGTCAGTACAGTGAAGTAAAAATCGTAATTTTTGAATATTTTGTTTGAAGGCTCACCAGGGATTGTTTAAAATAGCATTCCAGCGAAATTAAAAAAGATAGGAGTTGGGTGTCGAAGATAAAATTGTAAAGCAAATAAAGAGCTTCAATTTGGTTGATAGCAACAATCAAGTTTACTATGGATTTAACTAACTTCTATGTTTTTCATTTTCAAAATGTTATTTAAATCCACTAATCAAAATGTTTCACAACTATATCCTGTATTGAATTTTCTCATCTTTCAAATGGAAACAACAAAATCGTCCTATGTAGCGCACTTTTTAAAGTAGAGTACAATTTAAGGCAAAGTGCCTGGAACTGGTAATGATTCTACTATTGTTGAAATTCAAACATATGCGTAGAAGGATTTATTTTTTCATCAAATATGATCCTCTATCACCATCAAATATGATCCTCTATCAAAAGTTGTTACAACTTTAATTTCCAACTAATTGTCACGACAATTGTCACTTTTTGTCGTGTTATATTTTTTACACGATCAAACATCGATTCTCCACAACTCTTCTAAGTCATTATTTCGGTACGACCCATAGTTCTTGAGATAAAATTGATCAAAGATTTCTCTTACTACAATCGATACGCCTTTTTGAGGCGTTCCTCTGTATCCAAAATGGTCCCAATTCCTGTGGAAAACTCATATTTCCTCTAGCCAAAAAAATCAGCAAATAGCACGACTATGATTGTGTTATTTGAGAGATAAGTTGGAAGCTACACAAAGGTGACTTTTTCAAATGAAAAAATAACTTGAATCCTTTCACTTGACAACTTCTCATAACAGCAGATGTGCTTGAAACTGTCCATGGCCGAGAATATATCTGTGTTGTAAGCGTTTCTATGTGTGAGAGGAGGTTTTTTTTTGTCTCTTTCCATTCCAAATCATCTACTTCCCCAAAAATTCCCAACAGCGCAAGGAAACCGTTTTCCTCGGGGGGGGAAATTTTCGCGAAAATTATCCACCGTGCCGGATTTTTCACCTACACGGTGCTCGTGGGTTTTTTAAATCAGAATGTAAAACTAATAATCAAAAATGTAATTTTATTTTGTTGTATTTTGCCACACCTTTTTATCTTGAAAGAGAAGAGTACCGACAATAAGGCAATCAAGAGAGCATCATCGGTGAAAGAGCATTAGCAGGCAGGCACTTCATCACAAGGATTCTTGCGAAGCATAAAGCGAAGAAAATTTGCATAAAACAACTATCCGGCTGGAAGGAGTAATTTTCGGTGAAAAGACCCTTCGTGTTTGAATTAATTCGTGAATTTTACTTTGACGTGATATGTGTGATATTTTCTATCTAACATTCAGTTGTGTTGTTTTAAATTTATTCTGAATCAGACGACATCTGAATATATCGTTCTGAGTATGTTTCATGAAATCGTTTCTTGTAATAGCACCAACGTGTCATCAACACGTGCTGTCAGAACGAATTTCCGTGTTCTGAATAGTACTACGCAACCGGTTCTTCTTATCCATACTCAATATTAACGTATCTAGAAACGTACAAGAAAGCATAGTGACATTTTCCCCAATAAAGATTATCTTCACATTTTAGGGGTTCACCAGCAACACTGAAGGTTGTTGCTATTCCGGATATCCGGGATTCTTACTTCACCTATTACATAGTCTATTATCCACTGTTTGTGGCTGTTGTCATACAGAATGTACATATATGCCGACAAAGCCGTGGAATAAATTTCGTGGCTGATAAAACGGTGCCCTGGAGTGGTGTGTAGAACGTGCTGTTCGTACAATTTCTCCTGAAAATCGTTTGTGTGTGACACGGATACGATATAGCACGAATATGATGGCTTCCGTCGACAACGCACGAATGTGGTAATATTGAAAATGTGCACATGTCGAGAGCGAATACCTCCCACGTGTTCCTGATGCTGAACATTAGATGCTGTGGCTGATGGGAGGCTTCTTAGCATATCAGCTTTATTATGCTCCAAAATAGAAGTTCATTATTCTGTGGTTTTCATTCAGCCAAGGTGCTGTATCATTCTTCCATGAAACCACTGATATAGCGTCTGAGTCATCCACCTAAGCCGGCTGAGATGGATGGCTTTACCAAGCCATTCCAAGGGATATACTCTATGTATAGTTTACTCACTGATGAGCGAGGGCTAGATGAGGAGATCTGCAGTTGAATTGTGACGCGGCGCGAATTCCATCTTTGATCAGTTATATTTAGGGTGCACCCGTCGTCGAGTGGTTAGCGTCTCACATTATCATGCCGGGTGTTCTGGTTCGATTCCCGTTCTGGCCGGGAGAATTTTTCGTCAAAGAAATTTCCTTCGACTTGCACTGTGGTCACGTGTATTCTAGAGTTTGCCCCTCAGAATACATTTAAGGCGTGTTATTCGGCTTAAGAAATCTCAACTAAGTATTAATAAATGACGCTAATTAATGCATACGTTGAGACGGCAAAAGTTTCACAGGGAACGTTAACGCCATTCAAGAAGAAGAATCAGTTATATTTATTTTATTAGTAAATACTCAACGAAAGAATACATTTGTGATGCACTGATTTCAATATGTTTAAGGGGGTATTCTAGCACGTTTTTTCGAGCTCTGAAGAAATATTACAAATAACATTTTTATCGTAAATTAATTTATTACATTATAATTAACACGTTGAGCCCCGAATTGTTCTTGCTGCGATTTTCATTCAGCCTGCATCAAGAGCGTTTGCACAATATCAGTTTCGGTCCCAGCGCTCAAAGATACTTGTTGTATATATACAAAATAGTCAGAAACTCGACTAGAAAGTAGTCACATTTCCTACAACATCAAAAAACAATCCATATATATTTTTATTTTTTTAATTTTGTAATTGTCAGTCCCAACCAGTCAGCGCTTTCCTCCCAAAAAGCTCAATGTCGGCCCCAAGGGACCGACGCAGGGCTCAACGTGTTAATAAAGAAAATATTTTTAGAATGCCGAAATGATTATTCGAATAAATATTTAAAATTTAAGAAGTTACAAGCTGGTGAAATAGGAGAGTTCTTAAAAAAACAGTGCCCTTCTGGTTACTCAAAAATCCAAGGGATTCTCAATTAGTAAAAAAATCCGTTATGATAGGTTCCACAGGTAAGTCAAAAAATGTCAACAATGTCAAAAATTAGACCGTCTGATGGAAGCAATCGCCCGAGATCGGCCAATCTTGCTCAATAGAAGAGGAATTGGGGGTTAGGATTTCGTCATATAAGGAAAAGAAATTATAAAACAATGGAAGATATAAGTACAGGAATCGCATAATGTATTCTTTCATTAGATGTTTCGAACTAACTAGTTATAGGCAGAATACCTCTTAAATGTGATATTCAGCAATCGTTTCCGCACGAAACACCTTTCATTGAATGAAGCGGTATGTCTGCTCTAAACCACATCCATTCATATAAATGCGCATCCTTTCTGAGCTAATTTCAAGAAGAATGTAGCTACCCACCGAGTCCTCACGCAATATTCATTCAAATAAATTTGAGCTCGATGATTTATCACACAAATGCCGTTCTGTCAATCCGATATCCTCACTCCGGGAATAGAATAATTATTTCCCTTTATTAACATCAAGATTAATGAACTTATGTAGCTGAATCGTATTTTTACCCTACCGAAAACTTCACATCTTTTTCGAAACATAAACTCTGCTAACTTCTCAGTCAAATACCTAATGCACATATACGAAACAGATATCATGTGGGTTCCTGGCGAAGCATCTACGGTATAATCCTTTTTCGCAAAATTTCCCGAGATATTTTCCAGTTGAAAGCAAACCTTTCAGTCTCCCGCTAAAAAGGATAACTCACAATCTGGCATGTAGCTTCATTCGGGTGGAGGAGAAGATTTAGTGTTTCCCCGGGTCAGTATTCTTCCGGATCGACCTGACCCGAGCAGTAAATTGAAATTTTCCACCTTTCTCATACTCTGCCACAGAGCATAGCCCATGGTGATCGTGCAGTGTAGGTTCGTGGTAATTATTTAGATGTGTATAGGTTTGTAAAATTTGTACAATGGTGTAGCATCGACATTTGGGGAGTGCGTACGGATGTTCATCGGACCTTGGTGTGGACATTTCACCTCCTGTGTGGAAAAACCTAAACAATTCACCCCAGTGGATACAACGATTTGAGGGAACACACAGAAGGCGTGCTAATTTAGTATAGAGTGCTAACTTTTTCCCCTTTCAAACATAATCTAAGTATGGTCGCTTTAGTTTATTTTGATTAAGGCGATTATAATGAGGAGAAATTTGGGGTTGAATATTTTAGGCATAATTGTCGAGTATTTCATCCCCATAAACGGTTAATTTGCACAGTGTGGATTAAATCGAATAATTGTATGAATGTGTTATGTTCGGACCACAAATAGGAAAACAACAAATTATATTCAGAGCAGGAAAAATACAATACAGGGCGGACTCTATTATATACAGTCTTCGATTACTTTTCACTGTATATAGTCGAGTCAAATTTTTTTGTTTTTTAATTTGTTCTTCGTTTTTTGAATATAAAAGAAGAATTTCATTTTTGATTCATCCTCTTCAAGTTAGAAAACACCTTTCTCACATGAAAAAAAATATTTCAGACATAACCTCTCAGGGGATGATAGACGATCATACTTGATGAAAAAAATCCTTCTACGCATATGGTCAAATTTCCACAATGATAGAGTTTTTTTTTGTTCCAGGTTCTTTTTACCTTAAACTGGCTCTTCTTCAAAAAGTGCGCTATGAGAAATTTGGAAGTTAAAAATTTAAAAGTTCGTAATTTTTATTGCTTTTTAATTAATTTGATCCCAAAAATTCATATTAGACTTGATTGTTTCTATCAATAAAATAAAAGCTCTCTAATCATTCTCAAATTTGTTCTTTAACACCCAACTTATATCTTTCTCAATTTTGTTACAATATCTATATATATATAAAATTCCTGGTGTAAATTGAAGGAAAATAGCGATTTAAATTTCACCTCAACGTTGAAAGGTTATATTTTTTATTGAAATAAGTCATATTTTAATTATAAAAAAAAATCAAACTGTATATAATCAAGTCCGACTTGTAGAGTAATGCGGGGCAAAGGTGCGCACCTAACTGTTGTTGTCCAATAACTCTTGAAATAAAAGCAAATAAAATTCCGTTTGCTTACCAAATTGTAACTATATGTATTACCTTCGAAACGTAGTACAAGCATTTCTCGAGTTGTGTTTGTAATTGGACAAATACCTACTTTAATACAAAAAGACAAATGCGCACCTTTGCCCCATAGTGGGGGCAAAGGTGCGCACTTATTGAGTTGAACTTCTGTGATAACTTATACCAAAAATCAATGCTTTATCATCAGAAGCGGGAGAAGCATCATTACTAGAGAGTATAGGCACCGTCCAGTAGGCAGGAAGGGGGTGTTCTAGGATTTTTTATGGGTGAGAAGAGTGGATGTTATGATCGAACATACTACGTGGAAAATTTTGGTAGGGAGGAGACTGACAATATAAGATATTCGAAAATGTCCAACATTTGAAACAGAATTCGTTTTTATTAACAAACTAGCTGACCCGGCGAACTTCGTCCCAACCACAATTGATATATTGATATAAATTATTTCGAACACTCAAGTTTCCACAGAAATAATTTTTATGTACGTAATCTATACTCGCGGTATATAATTTCTTTTTTTACATATAAATCTAATGTAGACTAAGACGCATCAGTCCTGATACTGACTGTTTAAATCCGTTTCTCCGCTCTTGAGTTAAATAATAAGGAACGGACACCAGATCATTTTTAGTTATATAGATCAAGTTTATAAATACATAGTTACCTTCACTTGGTTTATTTGAAACTCATTGTTGGAAAAAACAATATTTATTTGAAGTTTATTGTGAAAACATAAACATAAACGAAAAATAACCGTTATTGAATTGAATGCATGGTGAAAATAAAAACATTTTTCATTTGAAATTGATTTCGAATTATTTTTAAGCAATTGTTTATTTTTATTCCTCATCTTGGATTTCGGTTCTGAGGATTCTGACGCTTTGCCTTGGAGCGCTGATGCTTCGTTGTACTGTTCGGTTCGGTACGGTTCGAAGAGCCAGACGATGGTTCCTCATGAAACTAGAATCAAAATCTCTTACTGCCTGTTTTGCAACTTGGTTGAATTCGTGCTGGAGGTTGTTGGCTTTCGCAAAATCAAACGCCAGACGCCGTAAATCTTTGAGAGTCATACCATAGAAAGCTTTGTCCAGTGCCCTGCAGTGGTCCGCCAGATCCTCAGACTGCTCACTCGTAAATACCTATTTGAACCGCCCTATGTGCTCGCTAACACATCCCAGCAGAAGTATAAATGTCAATAAAGAATCTAAAATCACTTTTTGATATGAGCCTCTTCCTCAGAGCTGATTCAGAAATATCGAGGTCTGCCGCAATCCGACGCTTCAAGAATCCCTCCCGAAGCCTCTGTCGGGCTGTTGCTGGAGTGCATTTCTTCAAATTAGTTTCCTTCTTGAGGGTTCTGTTAAAAATGTGGTTGAAAACATTTCAGATTTTTTTTCAGAACAAAACTCTGGTGCGAACATTCGCACCACAGCCACTGCGCACCTTTGCCCCGCAAGCAATGTTTGAACTAATTGAATTTTTTTAAAAACCTCTTGAACTTTTTCACAAAAACGAATACGCACTATCATCTACTATAGAATGAAGGTTTCCTTGACAGTGTAGTCTCGAACTTTCCAGTTATTTGAGGTAAGTATATCGTCATCTCCAAAACTGAAAAAAATAGATCAAAACATCGCAAAACTCTTTTTACCTCACAACTTTTTGCCACTTTAATGAAATGTATCTTTTTTATATGTATGAGCTGCTGTAATAATGTATCAAACGTCTACACTGTTGTAAAAGTTGCCCAATGCGCAAACTCGGTTGAGCGAAGGAATCAACCGTAATGAGTCTGGATTGGCACTTTACAGATTTGAAGTAGAAGCGTCGCAAGAATCAGCCTAACCTCGAACAAACTGAATTCACTGCCTTCGCACTAATTCCCTACGGAACCGGCCACGAACGGAAGCTAATCAGAATGATTCCTTTCAATAAATTGAACTGACTGCCTTCGCACTAATTCCGTACGGAACGAGTAACGAACGGGAGCTGGACAATCTATCGAATACCAACTAAGCGGGAGGATCAACGAGTACAAGATCTTCACGAACTCCGAGCGCAAATTATACAATTATTACTGCGAACGTTGGAAGACTTGAATCTGAAGAACTCTCGTCAGTCGATTCAAAATAGGTGTTTCGGATGTATTCGTCACGACACAATTCCAAAGACTACTTACTTTATTCAGAGAACCTTGGGTTTTTATATACAATTTCATTCTATCCTAATTCTATCCTAAATTCAAATCTAACGTGCGAAAGAAAGAGAAAACTAAATACGTTCTTGCTCCTTTGCATATGACTCATTTACCTATCGCTTATCTGTGCTTCACCACATGCAACTCCTGCCTAAAGCTTATCTATGACTCATAACTGCATTCTAAGGTCAACGGAGCCTAGCGCGATAAGAAATGTGTACGATCTTTTTGGTTTTGGTTTCCTTTCCGTTATTTCTTGCATCAGGTTTTATTGCACCCGCTCCCGATAGGTGAGATTATTAGCTTAGGATCGTTCACACGTTTCGCTCCTATCGTATAGTATTTGCTTCTGTCTGTCTTTCGATCGTTTATGATATTGAAATTCAATTGGCAAATTCTTTTGATTTCTTACATTTCCCCTTCCGTAAGTCTACCTGCTTGATTTACACTTCAAAGAATTAGCAATTGTGTAAGTTTCGATTCTCTTTTTATAAAATTTTATCTTAACTATTATCTAATTTACATTCACTTTATAAAGTTATTTACACTCTTGGAAGAACCCGTCCACAAATGGGTATTGTTGTTGTATCTTCCATGGGTATGGCCGTCTCCCTGGTCGTAGTATTATTGATGTCATCAGATGGTTCAGTCCTCCTTGAACTGTTGGATGTTTTCCGTAGATGTCGTACTGCATTCCGGTGAGAAAGAAACGTTGTGAGTGAATCCCAGCAAGATGCCATCAGTTGCCAGCCGAATCCGTATATGTCGTATAGAATTATGCCGTGCATGATTGTATCGACGACAAACTTTATCATCCTGCCCATCATATATAAACCAATCGCAGTTGATGTGATGTTTCCGAGCCATGTAGACCAAGACATAAGCCGCATCCAATACCTTGTTATTGCATCGTCAATTACATCTCCAGATACTAAGGCTCCAAAGTTGAATCCTTGATCATTGGGCCGTTGTCCAATCAGCACCTTGTGTAGTACATTTGTTGCCACTCTGCGATCTCCTTGTTCATAAATCATATCCCTCATCTTTTTAAGATTGTCAGCATCATAGACACCGCTTTGCATCAGATTTGGAAGAGGTGTGTAGGACCATGTTGTAACAATGTCCGACACTAATTTCTCTGGTGGAGTTGTTTCACGTAATCGTCCATCAGTCGTATACCATTTTCCTCCGAACATAAATTTTGCTGGTATTAAGGGTGTGCAATCTATTTCAACCCCGCGGTTTTGAAGTATTCTTGTCACAGGTGCCAAAAACATTGACCTGTTGTTATAATCAACTGGAATTTCTTGGAAGCATCGCGTTTCAAATCTTGGTGTAACATATACAGGTTTGCATTCAATGACATGAAGCACTTCCCCAGCAACAACTGCTGTGTATCCAGACCTCTTCATAATGCTTGATACGAATTCCGTTGGGTTGATTCTCGCTAATGTCAATTTAGTTTCTAGCAGAGCTTTATCTAGTTTGCACATCTCAGTCATAACCGAATTGTATACGTCGTCTAGTTTCTGACCGATGTAGTTTTCGACGAATGTTATTTTTGAGTTGAAATATGTAAATAGATCATTATTTGATCCTGACGTAGGTTTTCTAACAAATGGCGATCTCATGTTGGATAATTCCAAAACTAATATTCTTGGATGGTCAGTTTTAAATCCAACATGTCCACATATATATGTCCTTGCTGTAGTTTTTATAGAAAACAAATGTTGTTCCGATATTGTGCTGTATACTACAACTTCTCCAATGGATTTTATTTGATTATTTCTTGTTTTGTTGACAACTCCTTCAAAAATAACTTCAAATTCGCTATCTTCACATCTACGATTCATGTCGATGTCCCAAGTTAGATAGCCTTCTTCAGCATCCAAACAACGTCCATGTGTGTATGTACACGTTAAACCTCCTCTCAACATTATCTGACTACTTTCAATGTCTACAGAGGCTACATAGTCGTGGAGTATAATCGTATATTCATAATATACCAAGGCGTTTGTCCATGTGTATAATGGCGTTTTGTACACTCCTCCATTACAGGAACTGCCTGTTATTGATCCTATTATCAGGACTTGACCTCTATTTGTATTGTTGAGCTTCAGCTCTTGAATAACCGTGTTATCGGCAAGTGTAACTGCTCCATCCGGAATTATACACCTGGGTATCTTTACGTTAGAAGCTTGTTGAATTTTCGTAAGCCAATTTTGCCACTGCTTACTCAAATGTTTGGGTACTTCATCATCCCAATCTAATTCCTCTTTGTGTAGTTCTTGAAGCAAAATCTTACCCATTATCGTATAGTTCGATATCAATCCTAATGGATCATACAAACTCATAACGAATGCTAACACTTCTCTTTTTGTGGGTAATCGTAGCATTTGTCTCACTTCATTGCTCAACTTCTTCAACGATAATCGGTATCCGATCAAATCCAGTTTCGTGTTCCAATAGACACCAAGAACTTTCTCAGCGCATGAATCCTTATCCTCTATCACTTTAATGTCGGTAGGTTGAATTCGATCGCTGGGTAAATTGTTCAGTAATTCCTTACTGTTCGATATAAAGTTTCGAATGAAGAATCCACCATGTTGGTGTATGTCGATGACGTCTTTGGTAATCGCGGTTGCCTCTCGTAGATTTGTAAAACTATCCAGATAGTCATCCACATAGTGTTGTTTTTCAATCGCCAGGGCTGCTTCCGGTTTTGATTTCATAAATGCTGCTGCGTTTTTATTTTTCACGGCTTGCGCACATGATGGTGAACATGTCGATCCAAAAATCATTACCTCCATAATGTATACATCAGGTTCTCGATTGTTTTCACAATCTCGCCATAAAAATATTTGAGCATGTTGATCTTCTGCCTTTATTTTGACTTGGTGGAACATCTCTTGAATATCTCCACAAACTGCAATTCGTCCCTCTCTGAATCGCAGCAATACTCCAACTAGTGATGTCGTAGCATCGGGTCCAGACAAAAGATTGGAGTTGAACGATATACCATTTATCTTTGAAGCTGCATCAAATACCAATCTTGGTTTTGGCGGTATTTTATTCTGGTTGTGAACTATAAAATGCGGGAGATAGTATGTCCTCGGAACCACCTTAATTAACTCTAAAGGTGCCAGTTTTCTAGCATATCCCTTTTTCACATAATCAGCGAACGTATTGATAGCCCAATCCTTTAGTTTATCATCTTGTTTTAATTTCTTCTCCATAATCACCAATCTCCGTAAGGCTGTATTATAGCTGTCCGGAAATTGTACATCTTTGGTCTTCCATAGTAGACCAACCTCGTAACGGTTGTCTTTTAGCTTGATGGTATTGTCGAGAATCTGTTGTGCTCGTTCTTCCTCTGGCGATCTTGGCAGTTTTTCCACTAATTTCACTCCAAAATCGTCGATTGAGAAATATCGCTGCATCATTTTGCTCATCTCCTGTTCTTCCTGTATGACCATTGTGTAGTTTTGATGGTTCATGTTATAATCTTTTCCGTATATTACCCATCCGAGTCGCGTTTTCACTGCCATTGGACCTTTTTTTCCTTTCAACGTTTTGATGGTACTCAGTAATTCGCTGTTGTCCAATCCAATTAACAATGTAGGCTGAGCTTCTGTATATTCTTGCAGCGGAATGTCTTTCAAATATGGATAATTCTCGGCAATTTTTCCCATCTCAACTGTTTGGATAGGAAGATTTAGATCATGCATAGTCCGGGCCATTATTGGTTTTCTTATGCCCTTTATCCAGAACTTTACCCTCTTGCTGGTGCAGGATTTCGAACAATCCTGTGTCCATTTTAATGTAAGTGGTTCAACTCTTCCTTCTAACTCTAACATGTTGGCCATTCTCTCGTCCAACAGTGTGACTGACGATCCCGTGTCCAGAAAGGCGTAGGTGTCTATCGTTCTTTCGCCGTTTTGGACTGTTATAGGAACTATTTGATAATAAACGTGTTCCTTGCGATTTCGATGAATATTCGTGGTCTCTTCGGGATCTCGTCGAACATCAGCAGCCGTATCCTGATTTTTTTTATACTCCGTTCTTTGATGAAGTAGACGATTGTGCTCCTTGTTGCATCCATCGATCCCGCATGTTCCTTTCATGCTACAATTCCTCATAATGTGGTCCTTGGAGTTTAGGCACTTGAAACATATTCTATTTTTTGCCAAAAACTCTCTGCGTTCCAATGTTTTCATCTGTTTGAAATTCTTGCATTGGAATAGCCTATGGCTAGCTGAACAAAGCGCACATTTCGTAGTTTGATGTACATTGACCCGTGGTTTTCTTTCCGTAGTTGATGCATTATTATTAGGTATTTGCATCATACGGGCTATTCTCGCGTGTGGCAATAACCACTTATTTAAATCATTGAGTGTTGAGATCGAAGTGTTGCTTTGAATCACTTCAACCCATTTCACCTGTATTGTATATGGCAGCTTCTCTATGATTTCCTCTATTAGCCTGTGGTCACGTAGGTATTCCTTTTGGCCTAGTGCTTCCATATTCACCACCATATTATCCAGTGCGTCAGATGCATCAGGAATTATGGTTCTGCTGTCTTTTTTACTCCGCCTCAGGTCGTTCAGAAGTTCTTTATATACAAGATCCTTCCTTCCAAAACATTCTTCCAGCTTATCGATGATTTTTTGTACATTATCTGAGTTTATCATCAACTGTTGGACGGTTTTATACGCGTCCCCTTTCAGAACTTGTTCCAGGCGGTTGAGGTTCTCTAAATTGGTGAAACCTCCCTCTGCCGTGGTATCATAAAACGTTTTCTTGAATTTTGGCCACTCCTTTGATGCGCCAGCAAATCTGGGTAGGCTCGTCAACGATTGCCTTTTTAAATATATAGTCCAGTCGCTTGACGTACTCGCTGGTTGGCTTGTTGTTTGAACCGTGGGCTGACTTGTCGTTTGGCCCGTGGGTGACATTGAACATTGGCCTTTCATGGTCGACATTAACTTGTTCATTGTATCCAGTTGATGTTTTATCTGCTCATCTTTCTTCTGAGCAGACATTTCCAGTGATGTGAATCTTTGTTGGATCTGCACGCATTTCGGACAGATCCATTTTTCTTCTGATGTAGGTGCGACCGTGAGGTTCACACAACCGAGGTGAAACCATCGGTCGCAATCGTCGCATTCGACCATATCCTGTTTATGGTCTGGTTCCGAGCACAGACGGCAATTACCGTTTTGGTTATTTACGAAACGTATCATGGTGTTATGTTCAAGATACTCAGCCGTTGAAATTATATTATAATCCTCAGGATCCGATTCCAGTTATTTGGAACTGTTATCAAACATACGTTGCTCACTCTCAATGGTGGTTAGCACACTTTCACAAAGCCTTTAAACTTATAGTCCTGTTGGATTTTTTATCCAACTTGCTCACTCTGGTGGTGATTAGCACACTTTCACAAAGCTTTTAGTCCTGTTGGATCTCTTTACCCAACTTGCTCACTCTTATGGCGTTGAGCATGCGCTTATTTAAACTTATTTAAGCTTGTAATTCTGTTGGATTCCTTTCTCCAACGGTTTTTTGGCTCACTCTTATGGCGCTTTATTTAAACTTTTCAATTAAGTTTTCTTTTACTTTGCTCACTCTTATGGCGATGAGCACGCCGTATTGAGTTCGTATTGAAGGTAAGGCTCTTCCTCTCTGGAGCCACCAAATGTAAAAGTTGCCCAATGCGCAAACTCGGTTGAGCGAAGGAATCAATCGTAATGAGTCTGGATTGGCACTTTACAGATTTGAAGTAGAAGCGTCGCAAGAATCAGCCTAACCTCGAACAAACTGAATTCACTGCCTTCGCACTAATTCCCTACGGAACCGGCCACGAACGGAAGCTAATCAGAATGATTCCTTTCAATAAATTGAACTGAATGCCTTCGCACTAATTCCGTACGGAACGAGTAACGAACGGGAGCTGGACAATCTATCGAATACCAACTAAGCGGGAGGATCAACGAGTACAAGATCTTCACGAACTCCGAGCGCAAATTATACAATTATTACTGCGAACGTTGGAAGACTTGAATCTGAAGAACTCTCGTCAGTCGATTCAAAATAGGTGTTTCGGATGTATTCGTCACGACACAATTCCAAAGACTACTTACTTTATTCAGAGAACCTTGGGTTTTTATATACAATTTCATTCTATCCTAATTCTATCCTAAATTCAAATCTAACGTGCGAAAGAAAGAGAAAACTAAATACGTTCTTGCTCCTTTGCATATGACTCATTTACCTATCGCTTATCTGTGCTTCACCACATGCAACTCCTGGCTAAAGCTTATCTATGACTCATAACTGCATTCTAAGGTCAACGGAGCCTAGCGCGATAAGAAATGTGTACGATCTTTTTGGTCCCTTTCCTTTCCGTTATTTCTTGCATCAGGTTTTATTGCACCCGCTTCCGATAGGTGAGATTATTAGCTTAGGATCGTTCACACGTTTCGCTCCTATCGTATAGTATTTGCTTCTGTCTGTCTTTCGATCGTTTATGATATTGAAATTCAATTGGCAAATTCTTTTGATTTCTTACAACTGTTGTCGAAATTTTATGCTCGTTTGCTTCAGAATGGCCAATGCGCACCTTTGCCCCGCACTACTCTATTTGTGTTCAAGTTTGTAATAATTTTATGTGCGGTATAAGAAAATCCGCAGAAAGGGCTTTTTTATCCCATTTATTTATTTAAGGCTCATTAGCATTTTAGATGTAACAGAGCCGAATTTTAATCGTGTACATGTCACATGGTTATCATATCTATAATTAGCACATTACACAGTTGCCATTGGCGAATGGTATTCCTTCTATACCATTACATATGGTACATTCACACAGTAGCCATTTAGGCGTAAGAGTATTCTTTCTGTTCTTCCATTATCCAGTTGGACCACCGGATAGCGAAGACAGTTGATTGATCATTGTTGAGTTATTTATAGAACAACAGCCCGATGTGTCTGGCAGAGCAGAGCAGTTGTATGGATGAATCGATCTTATTTCGACCGTGGATCGATCTCCATCGCTGATGATTGTTGCGTGGACGTAGCTATTCTGTAACAACACAAAGATGGTCAATGAGGGCCCTGAGTTTTGAACTCACGATCGATCGCTTACTAAACGAACGCGCAACCAATGTGGCTACGGAGACCCCCCCGCAGAAAGGGTTGATAATGAATGAATGACAGTACCATGGACAGGACATAAATCATATCAGAAAATGAGAGCGAATTCTAAACTCATATTTCAATATGGAAATTATGGGATGTTTTTCGATTTTTCGATTTTTTTGATTTTCTTTTTTCATAGAATAACTATCACAATGTTGCTTATCGACGAAGAGATCATTACTAAATCAGATACTTATTTTTAAGGTCTTCCAAAATCAAGGTTCCGTAATTCGCACAATTCATCATAGTTATCTTCCTAAATTCATTCAAATATAGAAAAACATTTTTTCGAAAAATCCTTTTATGTCATCGCAATTCACTAGAGAAATAACACTCATCGTGGTCCCATCACCACATACTCTATGGGAAGCAAAAACAGTACATTAACAGAGAGATAAATGCAAATAATATCAATTGCAACGCTAAAAAAACTTGTTGCCAGTATTTATTCATAAGCAACTAAACGCCACAATGCCGGAAATATTGTATTCCGTTCATGCTTCTATGGTGTACAAACTCGCAACCTGCAGGGGCGAAACTTTCAACGAAACCAAATTCAGCCTCGACAAGTTTTTTCGGGAAAAACAAGATAACAACGTTCATTTTTTATTATTCGTGCGCGATGTTTTCGAGAAGTTTTCCGTTGTCGGTGTTCTCATCTGCCAACAATTGTGGCTTGAAATTGTTACAATTTTAACGGGTGTCTCCCGCCGACGGTAGAGAACTTCGTTGGAACGAACAAACCCGAATGTAGGGTGGAGGAAGAAAAGTTAACGTTTCTTGACATTATCATAGTAATGTAACATGAATTTCACAACGACGACTGCCTTTCGGGCACATTCCGACAAGTTCTTCCGATTGTAAACGTTCATTTTGGATCGTTTTCGAAGAGCGGAAATTTGTGCCCGATTATGGCTCCGTTCATCGTGTTCTTCCTGAAATTGAACTACTTTACTTGGGAACAGATATCTTCTAATGTTGCGCTTGGTTCGGTGACAATCGGTGCATCGTGAAGTGGAAAATTTATCACGCCACCCAACCTCTGCTCTCGTTTTTGTCTACAGGAATTCTGTGTTTCAATAGGTTCTCCTATTGGCAACTAGCACACAGTGACACATCTCCAATATCACACTTTCACACCTCAATGCGCGCATGTTACTCAGTGGGGGAAATTTGTGGTTTGCATTTGTCGTTTACTTGGTTTTCTCACACAGTGGGAAAAGTGATTTTGAAATTAGTTTTATTTTGTTATTTATTGTAAATGATGATTTAATTTTTGAAAATTGTTGTTATTTTGTTGTTTTGTTATTCAAACATTTCTCATTAAACTTATAGATCCGATAACTCGTCCAAAGTGCGTTGTCCTCGGGTATGTTACATGCTTAGGTGAAAGGCACCATCTTCGAAGCAAATAAATTTCCACTTCTCGCATTCCAATTCGATGCAGTAGCTACTTCTCCGGTTCATTTTCTTTCCCAGATCAAGCACCCATACCGATTGCGTCCGATTATACATTTGTCCTTAGGTGCTGTGACATCGGACGTTATCAATCCGCCCTAGGGATACGGTACCGGGCTGATCGGGTAGGTGAGAAGTGAGGCGGTGAATGCAAGTACCATGAGATGTGTCGTCATGCTCGACTGAACACTGCATTTTCTCGGGACCAATATGTTCCGAGCCATTGTGCAACGATTTGTGTGGGTGTGTGTTTCTGTGTCTAAGACGAGGTACAGGTGGATTTGTAGTGTCTGTGTGTTTTGAAAGGTGGCATCCTAAAGTGGAAATTACGAATGTTGCATCTAGCAGTAAGTCCAGTTGACTGTCCCTGTCCGACGGTGCGAACGTGAAATTTACATTCTATATTTATTGCATTCAACTAAACCCGAATTTGAACGCAATTCACTGGATAATTGACTAGGTATTCGACCCTTTTGGTTTTTGTGAACAGGAGTGGCATTGTAATATTAAATAGGGAAAACTATGTCATCTAGAGAAAAATTGATCGCTGCAAGCAATAATGTAAGATGTCATACATGTCATATAAACTGTGCTGAAATATTTTTTTGCACACTAGATTTTTGCATACTAGCTGACCCGGCGAACTTCGGTACATAATTTATGTTTTGACATATAAACCTGACGCAGACTAAGACGTATCAAACTTGTTACTGACTGTTTAAATCCGTTGCTCCGTTCGTGAGTTAAATCGTGAAGAACGGACACTAAATCATTTGTATTTATATAGATAGAGCGATTCCACACAAAATCACCCAAAAAACAGCTAATTTGAACCAACCCTCTCCGACTTTTTAGAAACTTGGTACTTATGATGGAAACTACATAAAATCACAATTTTCATAATTATATGTTCAATTTCAATTACGACTGATTTTTTAAACGGGATTTTTTAAACGGTTTCCAAATCATAGATCTTTCTTTCGAAAATTCGTAGCTGAAAACCAGATATCAGATTAAAATATGCTGTTTGACAAAGATGTTAGAAAATCAATAAACTATTTATCAAAAATAATATTCTAAATGTACTGTTGAAATATCTTACCCAAAAATTGAATTTAATATTAAAAACTTGTATATATAAACAATCTTCTTTCGATATTTTTTTTTTTGCATATTTTTATTGGAAAACCATTCCAACTTAACAAAGCTCGACGTATAGTGGCGCCGTGTCGGACTTACCAAAATGGAGATATAATTTTTTTTAATTTTATGAAGTTTAAATACGTTATGAAATTCTAATCATTTAGAGTAATTCCAAATGAAATCGTCCTAACAATGCAGATTTTAAAAACATGTATTTTCGATTCGAATGAAAGTTTGTATTCCGTTTGGGTTGGAGGACATATGAGTTTTCCACAGCAATTAGGATTTTTTTTTTGACTCAAGTATAACTTATGAAAAGAGCGTATCGATTTTAGTGAGAGAAATCTTCGATAATTTATATCTCAAAAACTCATCTCAAAATGAGTCGTACCGAAATAGTGTATAAGAAAGAGTTATAGAGTATTGATGTTAAAAAGTGAAAAAATATACACTTAGAAAATAAAATTAGTAGTTTTATTATTTACAAAAAAAAAACTTTAATTTGTTATATCTAAAATACATTTATATTATTTTTTCATATAAAGTGGTAGTCATGTAGAAAATTTAAAACATAAGTTTCAACCACCAATTTTTGAATCCTGATGTGGTTTAAAAATGCTATTTATCAATCTCCTCTTACACGATCCATTCTCGAGATATTTGAAAAAAAAACATTTCTGATTTATTGTTTTTTTTTAAATTAATTTTTTTAAATTTATATATGTATTTTTATTTTTTTTTAAATTGTTTCATTTAAAATAGAAGTCATGTAGAAAATTTAAAAAAATTGTTTCAAAGTGGAAAAACTATTTTTGACGAAATTTGTGGAACACGAATTCGTAAAAAACTGAATGATCGATTTGAAAGACCTCAACCACTAATACACTGCGTTTCACAACTATAGAACCACTCATTTTTTCTGAATTCCCAGAGATATGTAAGAAGTCGGTTGAATTGAAGTAGTACAGTCAACTCTCCCTAACTCGATATCCAAGGGACCATCGAGTTAGGGAGGTATCGAGATACAGAACATTTTTTCATATTTTTTTTATGCCACAAATTGCAAATATATGATGTTAGGGTAAGTGTCCCAATATTAGGGCTTAAAAATATGACCCAATTAGGAATAAACCAATTATGGTACATGGGGTTTACTATAATTGGTACCATTGCGTATACAGGATATTACTATAATTGATGCCGGGTGTTCGGGTTCGATTCCCGTTCTGGTCGGGGGTATTTTTCGTCAAAGAAATTTCCTCCGACTGGCACTGTGATCACGCGTATTCTAGAGCTTGCCACTCAGAATGCATTCAAGGCGTGTTATTTGGCTTAGAAATCTCAACTAAGTACTAATAAAAATGACGCAAGTAATACTACGTTGAGACGGCGAAGTTCCTCTAGGAACGTTAGTGCCATTGAAGAAGAAGAACTATAATTGATTTGTTTTTGTGCATTAGTACATTTACCCTATATGTACTAATGCGCATGTACTATTATACATTCTTTTCTCAAATTTTAATATAAATTTAAAATACATAGGATGTTTGTTTAGTAGGCCAATTTTATTGTAAAGTGGAATTAGAAATGGAAAAGGAACTAGGTTAACAAAGAAAATATTAATTATGTATGTAATTCAAACTAAATTGTAACGATCACGCAGGAACTGTTCAATCGCAAAGAAATGTTCAAATAGTTTCACGGGAACATTTTCAGTTGATTGCAATATTTCGGACACATTCTTTAGGTTCGATTTAACGTTCGAAGGTGTAATTTCAAAACAATCAGCTGAAACTTCCTGAACCTCCACTAACTCCATAGGACTACTATTTTCAACGTTTTTTCAGCTTCTTCAACACTTTCCAGTATATCGGTATCAGTCATTAGATCACAGCAAATCACGTTTTGATCCATTTCGCAATATTCATCAAATGACGACGAACAATCGAATGGTACTGCACTGTCGACAGCAGCAAGCTCACGACGCATTAATTCTGCCAGCGGAATATCATCATCATCATTTATGGAAAATCCGGCTTTCCTGAAGCAATTTTGAACAGTCTCAGATTTAACCTCGTTTATCCAAGAGCGTGAAAGTAATTCAATTGCATCCAATACCGATATATCTGAAGGGTCCTAGAGTATATTTGAATACAGTATGAGTGCTGAATAACATGAATGTAAAAAGGAAAAAAATACCGTTGTATCCTCCATTTCTAGCAGTCTTCGTTTTACTAATTCATGGCGATTGTATTGTTTCATGTTCTTGATTATGCCCAAGTCCAGCGGCTGAACTACTGAAGTAGAGTTTGGTGGAAAAAACTGCAAATTTATCGATTTAAGCTTTGGTTGGAGAGATTTTGGGTGCGCTGTACAATTATCAACGAACATGATCACCTTTGCGGAGAAAGAGATATAAGTATGATACATTCCCATTACAAATAATTCCCAAATCAATACCTTTCTATTTTCTTTGGAAAATCTTTCGTCAAGTTGCATAATCCATTTCTCAAAAAGAATAGAGGTCATCCAGGCCTTGGTGTTACTCTCGTATATCACTGGTAATGATTTCTTCTTTTTGAAACACCGTGGGTTTTTACTCTTTCCAATGACCAGCAATGGTAGTTTATCGCTTCCGTCCATGTTGGTTGCACACATGACTGTCAGACGTTGTTTCGAATATTTTCCTCCGTGGCAAGTTTCTGATCGAAATGCAAATGTTTTGTCTGGCAAACATTTGTAGAAAGATCCTGTTTCGTCTGCATTGTAGATATCACGTGCATCATACTCGGCGATTATACTGGGTAGGGTTTGCGAAATCCAGTTGTCCGTTACACTGAGATCTACACTGGCACTCTCGCCACATAGCTTCCGAAATGTAATCTTTTGCCGTTTTAAAAATTTACTTAGCCATCCAGAACTTCCTTTAAAATTGGGAATTCCCAGTTTCTGGGCAAATTTGCAAGCCTTCTCCCGAAGAATAGAACCTGAGAGAGGTAAATTATTCTCTCTGGCTTGATTGACAAACATTTCCATTGACCGTTCCAGCTTCTCGTTCCCTACCAACCTTATACGCTTTTTGTCCACATTCAATTTTCCCATCCGATGCCATTTTTCCTTTTGCTTGAATAGTGTTGACACCGTACTTTGTGCAATACTGAAATCTTTTGCAACTTCAGACACCTTTCGCCCATACTTTTCGACCTGCTCGATGATGCTCAAACGTTGCGCTATGGTTAGCGTTTTAATCGTTCGCTTGAAAGGTTTTCCCTGGTTTTCCATACTTGAAAAAAAATCCTTGATAATACGAACACTTCGTCTTCACTTTCGAGAGCAATTGAAATGACAGCTAGAAACGCACAAAAACAAGTACGCGAAAATCAATCGAGTTAGCGAGGTAAAAATCCATGGAAAAATGAAACAAAGTAAGAGAGGCATCGAGTAAGGGAGGTATCGAGTTAGGGAGAGAAGAATGCATGTAAAATCAAAGGTGCCATGAAATTCATCGAGTTAGGGAAAATATCGAGTTACAGAACATCGAGTAAGGGAGAGTTGACTGTATATAGCGTAGGATATAATACTTATCTTCATTTAAAAAACTGGTCATTCGAACTTTATTGATGTGTTCAGGCGCGAAACAGTCAAAAAACTAAAAATTCCAGGGTTTTCATAACTATAGAACCAGATCAAAAAAACTCGCACTCCTTTGCAAAATTAATTTCAATTTCACATGAATTACAATATTTTTCTAATTTGTAGGTCATTTTTAGTTCTCAATCAATTCAAATAAACCATTCGGGGTGGTTTTGACCAAGTTGCGCCATGTTGTCGTGTGTATCTCGTTCTACGCAGAGGATACTGCTCGTTTAAGCTCTTCAAATCATTCATAGTGCATGTAAACTGCATCTACTATTCGTACGATCACTCCTCATAAATTTTTGATAGGGTTTTGATCTGGTAAACAAACTGACCATTCCAAAATCTGATGCCCCTATTCAATAAACCATGTCTTGACTTTCTGGATGTTATGAATTGATGCCAAATTACCCAATTATCACGGTGTTTTTGATGCAAGAATAGCAGTAAATGCTTCTGAAATACTTCATTGCACTTCTGACTGTACGTTCGTGTTGATGAAAAGCTATCTGAACCAGGCCGTTTTGAAAATATTTACCTCAAACCATCAATCTGTCGCCTGCAAAGTTACAAATTGAAAAATTACATGACATGTTCCGTAAGTCCTTCCAGTATGAAAAAAATTCTATTCAAGTTGGATTTCTTTTCAACAGATAAATTCTCCTGAAATAGTGAAACCCATGGTATTTGCTTCCACATTACTTTTTGGACCAACAGCTTTGGAGATGGGATTTGCACTAGTCCAAACCGTCCAAAATTATCGGCCGATGGAAAGTCTGCAGTCTGCGGAGGCTCTTGGTGTATGGGCGCAGCAAAACAAAACTCATTACCCGTTGAGCCGTTGCCACCGCTACCACTTCTGCCACTTCTCCTATTTCTTCTGCTGCCACCGCTACATGCTAGAACGATGGCCTTAGGATATAAGCTCTGCTTCGCGGATAGAAAATGAATGACGTTTTCGGAAAGCAACAGCCAAATTTATTTCATTCGACTGGCGGTAGAATCACAAGGGGAGTGGCTTACAATATAATATTTTGCTTGTAACCAAAATATATTCCGCTGTTACTCTGGGTTGCTCCTCTTGGTCGGAACCATTTGAAGAGCACAAATTGGTCCAATTGAAACATGGCACATAGTGCATTTGGATTCTCTTCGGTTCCTCATCCGGTGTAAGGTCATGAACCCATTGGTGATCGGAAATTTTGAGCAGCTGATCGAGCTAAATTTTCACTCTGGATTCATGAGCCCATATCATGAATTCATCTCCATGCAGATTGATCCTTCTTCGTATATTCTCAATCGTGTTTGTTTCCCTGACTACATCAATTCCTCTGTGCATTTTGATCTGTCCATGAAGCAAGATATCCATGGATATTCAGATTACCAACGATCGAGGATCGCTCCAACGATCTTCGATGAAAAGTATGGGGGTATCAATTGTGATAATATGTACTTTACTGATGGGTCCACTATAAATGAGTCCACAGGAAGTGGAATGTTCAACGAATTTTTTAGCACCTCACGCAGTCTTCAGAATCCTTGCTCAGTGTATATTGCTGAATTGGCAGCAATTCATTGGGCGCTGGACAGCGTCGCCTCACGACCTGTTGAACACTATTACATTGTAACGGATAGTCTTAGCTCTATCGAAGCTATCCGTTCAGTGAGGCCGGAAAATCACTCGCCGTACTTCCTTGAGAGAATACGAGAAATTTTGAGTGCTTTATCCAGACGCTGTTATGTCATTACCTTTATCTGGGTCCCTTCACATTGTTCCATTCCGGGTAATGAGAGGGCTGACTCATTAGCAAAGGTAGGTGCAATTGAAGGCGATATTTATCAGCGTCAAATCGCCTTCAATGAATTTTATTCTTTAGTCCGCAAAAATACCATCGCTAACTGGCAACGCAAGTGGAATGAAGATGAATTGGGCCGGTGGTTTCACTCGATTATCCTTAAGGTTAGCCTCAAACCGTGGTTCAAAAGTCTGGACTTGAGTCGGGACTTTATTCGCACCTTCTCCCGACTCATGTCCAATCACTGTTCGTTAGATGCGCTACTCTTTCGTTTCAATCTTGCCAGCAACAATCTCTGCGTCTGTGGTCAAGGTTATCACGATATCGAGCATGTTGTTTGGTCGTGCGAGGTGTATCTTGTAGCCAGATCGAATTTAGAAAACTCCCTTCGGGCCCGAGGAAGACAGCCCAATGTGCCGGTGAGAGATGTGTTGGCTCGGTTAGACCTTGATTACATGACCCAAATATATGTTTTCCTTAAAGCTATCGATCTTCGTGTGTGATTGTCCCTATGTCTTTATACCCTCCTTTTCATCCATTGCGAGCGTTTGCCCCCCTTGGAATAAACAGTAAAATAAGTTGAAATTTAAATATACAATAGATATATGAATAGATTTAAGAATTGAGTGTGATCATCAACATTGTAACAATTCCCTTATATCCCATCCCTTTCCTGAAAGAATATGTCACCCTTCTAAACTCGAGTAAACCGCGAGTAATCGGTTTTCCACCTTACTAACCATAGTGTTAGAAAAATTGTATATGTATAGTTTTAAAAAATATATTTAAGAATTCGGCTCCTTTAAACTAATGTAACTGAGCCTGTAAAAATAAACGATTTATAAAAAAATGCGACTTATAGAGATACAATTTTTGGCTCAAATGTGCGTTCTGTTTATGATCTGTTTTGTTTAATAAGCAAAGCAGATTTAAGTATATGAAGCCAGATGATTTATTGATTTTTTGGTGCTATTGAGATTACGGGAGATTATAGGGTCCAATGCTGTTTTGTTTTTCTGAATAAGAAGATTTTCATTTTCTTTCATTTTTTTCCTACTTGCTTAGTGCCTAGATTCTCATTTTGCCTCCTATATCTTCAGGTTAGACGTGGTCCTACTTCCAAAACCAGTTGTAAATTGAATTGGTCATATGATCAAAATTGTGGGAAGCTTCCATCATAAGTCTGCTTTTTCTTAAAAGGCACTAACGTTCCTAGAGGAACTTCACTGTCTCTACGAAGCATTAATTGCGTAATTTTTATTAGTACTTATTTGAGAGTTCTATGCCAAATACATGCCTTGAACGCATTCTGAGTGGCAAGCTCTAGAATACGCGTGAGCACAGTGCAAGTCGGAGAAAATCTCTTGACGAAAAATTTCCCCGACCACAACGAGAATCAAACCTGAACCCCCGGCATGTTAGGTGTGAAATCATAAGTACCAAGTTTAAAAAAAATCGAAAAGGGGCGGGTCAGCGAGTTGACGTGGAGTTGCTTGAATCAATCAATCCAACGAAAAACACAATCCAATTATCAGGCCGGAATTTTTCAGGTCATGCTGGCGGTTACATAAATTTCCCCACAATAACTTAGTCTACAGCCTTGGTAGTAACCAGTAACAGCAGTTTATACACGCCCTCCACAACTGCCATATGGTAAATGAAAACCACATCTTCTGCTTGGAGGCGAATGTGTAGCAAACGCTTTTTCTTCGCACAACCTTACACTGTAGCCATATCATGCCAATTTTTCACTTTCGTTCACATAATTTTACGATAATTTTATCACCACTTATTGGGACACACAAACTCTCGTTTTTAGGCACTAATGTTTGAAGTGAAATTGAATTGCATGAAACTGAATGTGAATTGTATGAAAACTGTTTGACAGGATCTGGACAGTTTGTTCCGGATAAAAATTATATTCTTCTAGGCGATATAGAATGAGCGGTTTTGAATTTTCGATCGATATTTTAATTCCTTAATTTATGATCGAGATATGTTCATCAACAACCCACAGAATGATTACTCCGTTCGAATAAACGTAGACTTTTCTTAGCAGTTTTAGGGGATATCGGTTCCAATGCACAATTATCGATCCAACTGTAGTATCAGAATAATCGCAAAGAAAAGGAATTACTCATAAACCGATCAGATGTTGTCACATCTGTCTAGTCGAACTCAGCTCTCCAATGGGTGAGTAACATAACAGTCACACATCAGATTTTCCTCCGTCATTTTTTCGATACAGTTTCGCTCCCCAAAGGGTGAGCGAATCCATTCTTCGGTAGCATCAAAGTTTGGGGCCGACGTCAGCACATTCCATTAATGCTCTCAAAGACGATGGGATTTTCGAAATCAGCACAGCTGAGCTCCACTGGGTACAGTTGGCCTCGTTTCCAACTGCAATCTTTTGCTAAGCTTCTGCTTTCCCACTTCGGAAAATGCAGAGAACCAGTGGGTGGCAATAGATTGAATTGTGTATCACGCTGCGTTCCCCCACTACAAGACCTTCCTGGTTCGTTTCGACGTTTCGTTTCGTTGGCCTCAATTGTGAGAGCGGATTTCAGTCTGTAAAGACGGAATATTCGGATACCATACTGACACAGTTTCTGACTGCTGTCACAGATCTCTCCCATGCGAATGATGGAAGCGATGCCGGGGGTTTGCTATACAACTGGATCCGTTAAAAATTACACGGCTAGAAGCGAAATAGAGCCCAACCATTTTAGGTTTCCCCAAACGGCTGAATGCGTTACACTTGGGTGCAAGGCTCTGGAATCTTTATTGTTGGTTGATACATAATATGATTCAAAAGGCTTATTGTGTTCGAATTAAGCTTCTGTGGTTTACTGGTCTTGACGCCGGGAAATTCTTGCCGTGTAGGAACGAGTATTTCGTTTGGATTTGGCATTTGGGTTTGTTTACATTCGTATATGGAGTTTTCCGGTACGTTACGCGATATTCGGTGGTGATAATTTTAAAATATAGAATAGTGTGCTTTCTATTGTTCTTACAGAACACGTCCCAATGATGCGCTGTGAATTGAAATGTTTGCGATATATTTGTAATATATATAATTTTTACCAATTTCTTACACATCTTTGGTAACAATGAAATGAATGATTCCATAATTATGAAGCATAGTGTATTATGGGGTGTTTTTAAAAAATACTTTGATCATACTCTTAGTCAGAAAAGTCATGTGTAGTATCTCGAGTAAAGTTTGGTCTTCTATTATGTTGATGGATTCAATATTTGGTAAATATATAATATTTACCACGAATGTTCTGTTTTGAAAACTGTATTTTGATAATTTCTGCTCAGTTACACACATTTGCTCACATATACCGCTCATGTTGTTGCGCTCACTTATTGCATCAAAAGCAGTGTTGTTGTCTCAATGTTGAAATTATCGAATTTCCGACACCCACCAGCTTAATACAAATTGCACTCACTTTCGGCCAGTAGTGGAAATGGTGGGAATTTGAACCCGCAAAGCAAATCGCCTAATATTTCCAAACCAATACGTCTAAACTAAACGTCTAAATGACTAAACGATCGTCTCCTATGTTTCAAACAAACCGGGCAATCGGTGGAACACAGGTTTGCTTGCGAGAGGCCGCCGCTTCCGACGGCCTAGTCGGATTGCGTCACCTTGGCGGCTTGGTGTCGCCTCGATTCCTTATCCTCGTTAAATGGGGACTTCGCCCCCATTACATTGATCTCAAAATAAATTTCATCGCGAAATAATAAACTCATGATAAAAATTGCGCTGCTGCGACAAATACGTAAGTACCATTTTTTCTTATCTATTCTTTTCACATTTTCATTAAAAAATTTTATGTTAAATTTACCTGTTTAATTTTCGGAATATTTCATAACCCATGCTCATTTCTGAATGATCTATTGGTTTTAAAGAGCAATACGGAAAGGAAAGCAACATCTTTTTCGAATTTCCTCATTACAATTTCTCAGTTTACTTCGTAACTTCCTAACAGCGAGTAAAAATCCCATTCGGGTTAATGTCACATTCGGGTAATCGTTGCATTCGGGTAAATGTTCATTCGGGTAATTGTCCATTCGGGTATATGTTGCATTCGGGTATTTGTTACATTTGAGTGAATGTCATTCGGGTATGCGTTACATTCGGGTAAATGTGCTTCGGGTAAACGTGTTTCGGGTGAATGGGACACAACCCATTGTTTACCATTGTTGTTTTTAAAAGTTTTAAAGAAATACTTTTTTGAGAAAAATGAATTTGAATAATTTTTTTAAATATATTTTTTAGCATATTTTTTAAATTCATAATTTGGAGTTTTTTGTAGCTTGAAAAAGCTACAACTTAGAAACTTAGAAACATATCTTGTACTTTTAAATCCTCACATTCCAATTTTGTCAATTTTTTCATGTGGTATATTAACTTTCGAGTAACGCAGAAATTTGTGTTTTGTTTGTATGGCAGCCACCCCTAAGAGAGGGGGGAGGAGTATCTTACCAGCATGGAATCAAATATTACACCGTAAAACCTCCACATGCCAAATTCATTTTCATTTGCTTGATTAATTCTCAAGTAAGAAGAAATCCTCCCTCCCCTTAGAGGGAGGGGTCTCGAATTATCATTCATAAGAACCTTCCCCGACCCCAGACAGACAGACAGAACATTTATTTATATATATATATATATATATATATATATATATATATATATATATATATATATATATATATATATATATATATATAATATAATATAGGGAAAAATATTTCGCATGAAATTATAGGAAACCTATACACCCTGGTATGTTTTTCTGGTGATAAAGGGTGTGTCACATCAAATTGCATCACGGAAAAAACGCTGTAGAAATTCACCCAGTAGACCGATCCTTTTGAAAATTTTTGACAGTAAAATAAAAACTATTGAACAACCTTTGGCATTTTCCATTTTTCATACTTCGAGCCCAAGCCCGTATGCTCGTACCTTCCTCTTTACCCCGTCCATAAGGTTCTGTACAACGTCAGGTTGTAGTTTTTTTTGAACAGAAATCCATTTTCTCTTGAAGTCACCCTCCGATTTAACAACTTTTGGGTTCTTCCGGAGGGCCTGCTTCATAATCGCCCAATATTTCTCTATTGGGCGAAGCTCCGGCGTGTTGAGCGGGTTCATTTCCTTTAGCACGAAGGTGACCCCGTTGGCTTCGTACCACTCCAACACGTCCTTTGAATAGTGGCACGAAGCGAGATCCGGTCAGAAGATGGTCGGCCCCACGTGCTGCTTCAATAGTGGTAGTAAGCGCTTCTGTAGGCACTCCTTAAGGTAAACCTGCCCGTTTACCGTGCCGATCATCACGAAGGGGGCGCTCCGCTTTCCGCAAGAGCAGATCGCTTGCCACACCATGTACTTTTTGGCAAACTTGGATAGTTTCTGCTTGCGGATCTCCTCCGGAACGCTGAATTTGTCCTCTGCGGAGAAGAACAACAGGCCCGGCAGCTGACGAAAGTCCGCTTTGACGTAGGTTTCGTCGTCTATTACCAGGCAATGCGGCTTCGTCAGCATTTCGGTGTACAGCTTCCGGGCTCGCGTCTTCCCCACCATGTTTTGCCTTTCGTCGCGGTTAGGAGCCTTCTGAACCTTGTATGTACGCAGGCCCTCCCGCTGCTTGGTCCGCTGGACGAATGAACTTGACAAATTCAGCTTATTGGCGACATCCCGGACCGAACTTCTCGGATCACGTCTAAATTGCTTAACTACGCTCTTGTGATCTTTTTCACTGACGGAGCATCCATTTTTGCCGTTCTTCACCTTCCGGTCGATGGTTAGGTTCTCGAAGTATAGTTTTAGTACTCTGCTGACTGTGGATTGGACGATTCCTAGCATCTTACCGATGTCCAGATGTGACAACTCCGGATTCTCGAAATGAGTGCACAGGATTAATTCACGACGCTCTTTTTCGTTCGACGACATTTTTCCAAATTTACGAAAAATTGACAGTGAAGCATGGCCAACGTGATCTATACACTCTTATCTGATTTTAAAGCGAAAGCTGAAGATATAATTTCTAAAAATTAAATTTCTACAGCGTTTTTTCCGTGATGCAATTTGATGTGACACACCCTTTATTATCTTACTTTACACCCACAATAGCTAAATTATTGTGTTGTATTGGAATATTTAGTCTTGGACATCTAATCCACATCAGGATTGGACGATCTCGAGTCGATATTGGAAAGATCCATTTTTTCCAATCCGATTCCGATTTGTTTAATCGATTCTTTGTACTCGAAAAAATCGCGAAAATCGAACTTTTCTTTCCACTTTTAACCGTTAAAAAAAAACTGCTTAAATAGAAGAAGGCACTCATACAGGATAAGTAATCAAATTGGAAAAAAGGCATGTAACTTATTGTATGAGATATTCAGAACTTAAAAAAAAGCATTTAACTTTCTGACCATTTTTTTTTTAATTCTCATAGTTTTTGAGTCATACATTTTTGTAGCTTTGTTAAGCTACAAAAAACTCCAAATTATGAATTTAAAAAATATATATTTTGAAAAATATGCACTGAGAGAAAAAAAAATTATTCAAATTCATTTTTCTCAAAAAAGTATTTCTTTAAAAGTTTTAAAAACAACAATTGTGAACAATGGGTTGTGTCCCATTCACCCGAATTCCATTCACCCGAAACACGTTTACCCGAAGCACATTTACCCGAATGTAACGCATACCCGAATGACATTCACTCAAATGTAACAAATACCCGAATGGACAATTACCCGAATGAACATTTACCCGAATGCAACGTTTACCCGAATGTGACATTAACCCGAATGGGATGTTTACCCGAATGAAGAAGGAAAAATTCCGACAAATCAGTTTATGAGTTCAGTTTATGAAATCTGCGGTTAGGAAGTTACGAAATAAACTGAGAAATTGTAATGAGGAAATTCGAAAAAGATGCTGAAGACTTCGCTGTGTTATTTCTAGAAATTAGTGTAGGCACAATTGACATGCTGTCTTCTTTCCTTTCCGTATTGCTCTTTAAGACCAATAGATCATTCAGAAATGAGCATGGGTTATGAAATATTCCGAAAATTAAACAGGTAACTTTAACATAAATTTTTTTAATGAAAATGTGAAAAGAATAGATAAGAAAAAATGGTACTTACGTATTTGTCGCCGCAGCGCAATTTTTATCATGAGTTTATTATTTCGCGATGAAATTTATTTTGAGATCAATGTAATGGGGGCGAAGTCCCCATTTAACGAGGATAAGGAATCGAGGCGGCACCAAGCCGCTAAGGTGACGCAATCCGAGTAGGCCGCCGACTCGCCGTCGGAAGCGGCGGCCTCTCGCAAGCAAACCTGTGTTCCACCGATTGCCCGGTTTGTTTGAAACATAGGAGACGATCGTTTAGTCAGGTCGGACTGCATACGTTTACCTTGTGCATTACGTTTGCCCGGTGAATTATGCATGTCATGCATTTTGATTGCCTGGTTGCAAACGTGATGCACCAGATAAACGTATGGCGTCCGACGCTCGTAAACGGGCTACGTCATCCATAAGAATGGATGGACTTAATAATACGTTATAAAATTGCATTCTTTCACTTCTCATTATTTTGAAAAGGATTTAATTCAATGCCAGTATTTCTCGAATTGTACTTCCCACGAAAAATAACTTTTTGAATGGAAATGAAAGTATGAGACAAATATGATCTTTATATAACACTGATCAGAATTAAATATACAAATAGAAATACAAATACAGTAAAATTTGTGTATTATTTGAATATATCCTTCTTTTGGGTAAGCGTCGCTTTCGGGTAGATGTTACATTCGGGTAATTGTTACATTAGGCTAACCGTCGCATTCGGGTAAATGTTACATTCGGGTTAATGTTACATTGGGTAATTGTTGCATTCGGGTAAATGTCGCATTCGGGTAAATGTCGCATTCGGGTAAGTGTCAATTCGGGTAGATGTTACATTCGGGTAGCTGTCGCTTTCGGGTATTTGTTACATTCGGGTGAGTGGAATTCGGGTGAGTGGAATTCGGGTAAATGTGACACAATCGAACAATGATATGCAATTAGGTTAATCATGAACATCTGTTATTCTAATTTCTATTACACAGGCCAATATTTCTATTTTCCCAAAAGAGGGAAATTTAGAACTCAAACTGCTGCTTTGCTCTTTCACATATTTTATGTATTTGGGATCTTCAAAATGTGACGAAACCGACGATTACCTGAGAGCACCATCATGAATTTCTGAAACAAACTGTAAAATAGAGGACGAATGAATTTATGCTCAGTGTCATTCGCTTTTTTTTGCTCACTTTGACAGAGGGTTAAAAAATATTGTCTTTTGTTTTCCTTTCTGTGAGTTCCCTCAAACAATCAAATAATTGAATTTCGTGCATGCGAATGTTCTGGAAAGCTTTTTCTGTCCTTTACGATAGAATTGAGTATCTTATAGTTACCATTCACTTATGCGCGTCTGATGACTTGCAAACTACAATCATTATACCTGCTGAAATGGGAAGCTTTTGCAGTTGAACCCAAATTTCCCTCCATATGCTCGTCCGAAAGCATGCAGCTATTTTCCCTGAAGGAAAAAAATTTACTACGTGCCGAGACAGGTTGCTTACATGTGAAATCGAAAAGTTTCACCCTACTGCGACATTCACTACCCCAAAGCTCTGTGCTCTTAGCAGTCGCGAAGTGCTTTTCAAAAAAAAAAATCCCGGATGTACAGGCGGAATCGATTGCGACCCGTTTTAGTATCAATTGTGTCACTTTCATGGCAAGTTTTAAAGAGTTTTCGCAAAGTGCTACTACAGAACGAAGGCAATCGGAACAAGACTATTCAACAAGTTGGCTTCGTTACGGGTCGGTAGCTGAGGCAGGGATTTTCTTAATTTTTCCTTTGTTTCTCGCGGACAGAAAGCGACAAAAAATGTATTTTAAACTGTCAGGTCAAGACGACTAGCTAGTGATCAATCAGCAACATTGTGGTGTATTGATGCTACTTCTGCGACAATTGGAAATAGAACATGGTTTTTATGTATGTTTTCATCAATGCTTCTATTCATGCTTCTAAACCCCATTATGGAAAAGATCGTTGAATTAAAGTTATTTAGAATACAATTTGAAATTCGTGTTGTATTGTTGTGACGTTCGCCCGTGAATCGGTTGATTTTTCTTGACACAGATAGCTGATTTTTTGAATTAGCCTAACTACATTCGATCAGATCATTGTTGTGTAAATGTATGTTCGTGAAATGTGCATAATATTATCGTTTCATTTGACGAGAGGAGAAGGGGTAAGAATGATAGAGCACTCTGTGCTCGACTTTGTCGTATTCCGATCCTATCGAAAGTTTCACTTAAAACGATCACTAAAACTTTATCCGTTACTGGTTTTACCGAGATTATGAATAAATGTTTATGTTGCATTGTAAGGGGCAACTATGTTCTCAGAATGGTTATTCTAAGGAAGCAACCTACAACAGCAGTGAAAATCTCCGCTCTTTCCTGCTCAACTAAGATGCATAACCGTTTGATTCTTCTTCGGAGGAAAACAGGAACTAGCGCGTCCGGGAAGTAACAGAGTAAACTTTTATAATACTATTGTGGAAAAAAAGCTTCGTCTAGGCAATATTTTATTCCGGCACTAATCCACTTAACGAAATTTAACGCTTCGCGAAGGAGAAGGTTAAAGTTTTCCACGGGGATTTAACTCATAATGCGTTGGTAGAGCACCGCTACTCGTGATTTGGGTATCGTTTGATTCGGCAGTCTTTTCATAGAGTATATAGGATTCTTGATGAAATTCAGCAGCACATAATAAATAACCAACTTTTTTCTCACGCTTTTAACACATTAAGTCCAGCGTCGGTCCCTAGGGGCTGACATTGAGTTTTTTGGTAGGAAAGTGCTGACTGACTGGGAGTGACAGTTACAAAATAATAAAATTAAAATATATATGGTTTGTTTTAGGATGTTTTATAGAATGTGACTACTTTCTAGTCGAATTACTGACTATTTTCTATTCATACATAAGTATCTTTGGAAACTTGGACCGACACTGATATTGTGCAAACGCTGTTGATGCGCGCTGAATGAAAAGCGCAGCAAGAAAAAATCGGGGCTTTACGTGTTAAGCATGGAAGTTTGACGCTTCTGTGGTGGAGTCTGTTTTACGATACACGTGCCCATCCTACTCGCCAAAAAAGTTTGCATCGATTATGAGGATTTCATCTGCAACCAGGAAAGGTAAGTGTTACTTTTTTAGCTGTCAGTCTACTCTCGAAACGGAACGGATACCATAGCTAATCGTTGCCGCATTTGTTGTTTACATAAAGTTTTGTGAACTTCTATTATTGCTTATGATTATAATTCTAACGAATTCAAGCTGGTTTATGAATTTACCAATTATACAAATAGAGAAAATATGGAATATATTTAGTAAATAATTCAGTCTTTCATTCATACAAACATGAACCAATGTCCTATATAAGTTCAACTTTGTTTCGTAATTAGAACATAATGGATTGTACATTTTTTATGTACACATTAATTGAATAAAAAGTAGTCGTTATGAGCTGACCTAATTCTGTGGGATACGAGTTCAGTTTGCAACTTGCATTCCTCTATGTCCGAGCGGGCGAATTAGATAATGACCAGCTGGAAAGCCGGATACGAGCAAAGGCTAACACAAAAACAAGCGTAGCAGAAGCAAAAATCGTATCTCTGGAAACCCGCACACAAGTGCTAAATTTTCTTCGAAAAACCCATTGAAGCCCCCCATCCACTCGTCTGCCTCTCCTGACACTTTGAAGGATGCTCAACCCGAGCACTTCCAATGAGAATTTAGTTGAACGAACATAAGAACGAAACCCGGAAGAACAATACAAAAATCCGAATTGTGCCAGCGACCACAAAACGATGCATTAGTTACCTATTGTCCTCCCCCTAACTCACCCTACCCAAACAATGCTGGTTTTGCTCCCATTTTATCGAAGTGAATGTTTTTACGGTTTCCGGTTTCTCTTCTACTTTTTGTTGTTGTTTTTACAACTCAAAATCAAGCACACTTGATGTCCTGTATCGCCTCCGCTTTCGGATCGGATAAAACTTTCAGAAGCTAGAACACCATTTCGAAGATCTGGTCTGACTCTGAACAAAACGTTAGTGTATTGATTTTCAATTCGAATCGAATTAAACCTCCGATTGTTTGTCACCGCCTGCATCGTATGCTCCATAATTTTGTGGATTGCTGAATGGCGAAATTTTAGTTCGTCCGTTCTGGTTGATTTCCAGGGGACAATGTCTCGTGTGTCTATGTGTGAATGTTTATTTGTTGGGCGCGGACAGATTGTGAACAGGAGTCCAATGCAATGTGAAATGTAGAGGGAGTATCGAAATGTACTTATTTATTGTGCATCAAGAAAGGTTGTCTACAGATGGGCTTACGATTTAATCTGTTGCTGTTTGTTGTCAGTTTTGTTTAGTTGATGTTTTGAGTTGTATTGGGAATTTTATTTCATTCGTGTAATCGGTCTAATAAAAGAAATCTGACAACATGCATTCTCGAAGATCACTTCTGAAACGTTTGTGTACGACTATTTTCGATTATTTCTTGAATGAAATAAAATTGAAAGATTGACATATAAAGGCTTAAGCGTTGCTGCACTTTCAGTGCATTGCACGCAAACATGCGAATAATTCCTTTCTTAGAAATGTTTACCTTATATAATTATGAATATGCTCATTATTGATATTTCATTTCAGTCAAGTCTGTATTGTCTAAGAATCGGCTGGGGTTCGGGAAAATTTGAAAAAACATATTTTAATTTTTATTTTTAGTGATCAATTTTCTCGCGTAATATCGATCATACAAGTTCAAGTTTAGGCTCGTTGTAAAGGTGACATTTCACACTAAAACATTTTTTTGCTGTTTTTTGTTAGTTCCATTCAGTTGTGAGTTACAGGGTGTTAACAATGCACAATGGTTCAGGAGGGGCATTTAAGTGGAAATAAGCATTTAAGGGGACTTTTTCATTTAAATCATGGAACACGTAACGCCACCTGTTGAACGTTGATAACATTAGAAAGGTAAAAGACTCACCTTTCAAACGCAGTCAACTTTATATAAATCGGTAGACAGGTTAAAAAGTTACGTGATTTTAATGACAGTATGTTTTGTGCTTGTGTCGTAAAAATACAATGGAACAAAGAGCAAATAGAAAATTTTGTTTCGTGAATTTTTTCGTTAGTTCGTGAATTTTTGATGACAAAACAGATTTGTGTCATCGACCACCCTCCATATTCTCCTGATCTCTTACCATGAGACTGTTTTCTGTTCCCTAAACTAGAAAAATTCACGAAACAAAATTTTATATTTGCTCTTTGTTCCATTGTATTGATACGACACAAGCATAAAACATACTGTCATTAAAAAGTGTCACCATTGAAAAATCTGTTTTTGCCCACATTTATATTGCAAATTCTACATGCAAACTATCTTCAAAAGACTTTTTAGAACTTACTAATACGATATTCTGCGATGCAGAACTTGTCAGTATCTCAACTCTACTCGAAGTTCTTGATATTTCTTCCCAAAAAACTACGCTCTTTTTATTTGTTTGTTATTCTTTCTGGAGCAAACATAAACAAAGTCTATTGGCGGCATTTGAAAGAGTATACAAGGTATGGCTATTAAATAATGAGACTGCGCGCCTGGAGGGCGCCCTAGAGGGGTGAGGGGAAAACCTATAGTAGTTTGCGAGCAGCAGCGATTTAAATGGAACGTGGTTTGTAGTGCGCGTCGGAAATCATGTGTGACGTAAAACACGAACAACAACGCACCTGCCCATAACGCGCTGTCGGTGAAGCAATTTGCCCCGTACTCGCCAGATCTAGCACCATGCGACTTTTTTTTTCTATTCCAAGATCAAATCCATGTTGGAAGGTCCCCGATTTCAGTCCGTAGAAGAGGCGAAGGAAAAAGCGACGCGGCTTTTGAACGCCATCACAAAAGAAGAGTTTGCTGTTTGCACTGCTTCGTAAAATAGAAAAAAAAAACCTATGGAAAGGTGTGTGAGGAGTCAAGGGGAGTATATTGAAGGGGAGCATATCTTTGTACCGTAATTTTTAAAATATAACCCTTTTTCGAAACCAGTCTCGTTATTTAATAGCCATACCTCGTATTTCAGTCTACATAATGTGAGATTTTCAATAGCATGTTATTTTTTGTATTTAAGTAAATTAAAATTGAGCTTTTGAGTGATAAACCATCAACAACTTTAAGTAGGAATAGTACCTTGCCAAGATCTGCATTGGAAACTGTTGGGCTTGATAAACTCTAAAAGTCGTGCTAATGTAACTTAGAAAAAAAGCGCTGAATCGATTATTTTAATAGATGGAAACAAGTTTTGTTTTACAAAGTTGATTAAAACAACTGGGACTACAACATTGTCGAACTATGTTTATCTCTATCAATAAAGATAACAAGTTTAGATTTATTATTTCACCTAAAATTTTGGTCACTCCATTTTTTACAACATTGAAATAAGCGCTTCATCATATAACTTTATTGAAGACAGTTGTCTGCAAGTACATATACACAGCTTAGCAAAGAATCCGGCCCTGAACGAGTAGATACATCTCATCATCCAAATTACGTAACGCTATTTGAGAGAGATAATCACAATCATCAACTGCCGCTAATTCGCATTAGCAGCAGTGAGATCGATCGGAGAGAGATAAAAATCCTCGGCTTATCTCAACGAGAATAAACATCGCAAAGCCCAATCGATAGGTCCTGGAGAACTCGTATCGAACGATAGAGTTGAGTTGACTCAAACGAACGAACCACACGCGGAACCCAGGACCCAGGCTCACCGAACAATTTTGTATCTTGTTAATTATTCTTTGTTGTAAATAGTGTTTTAAATGTTAAATGTAAATTTAAATGTTACATGTAAAATAAAAAGTTTGTGAGTTCTATGTAAAACTGTGCAGCAATAAAAAGTGTGTAAATCTGTAAAACGCGGAAGAGTCCTGCTATCAATCCCCATCTATGTGAGGGAGAAGCCACCGGAATATCAAAGGAAGGACCCACAACTCCCGCACAACAGTTTTCGTCTAGAAAATGAATATCTCCCACAAAATTGCTTTTAGGCATTCCTATCTAAGTTGCATTAGGGTGACCATGAAAAAACGGTTTTTTTTCTCTAGCTTTTATATTCAAAATTCTACATCAAAATTATCTTCGTACGATTTTTAAAGCTTATCAAGGCCAACATTTTGCGATGCAGAGCTTATCAATATCTAAATCCTACTCAAAGTTATTGATGGTTTTTCACCATCAATGTTTTCATTTCACTCAAATACAACAAATAGAATACTTTTGAAAATTTCACATTATGTAGAGTGAAATATATCCCTTCAAATGCAGTCAATAAACATTTTTAATGCATTCACCTTATAGTCCGGACCTGACATCAAGCGATTACCCTCTTTTTATCGCTTTGCAAAATTTCCAGAGCGATAAGAAACTGGCATCAAGAAAAGATTGTAAAAATCTAGGACCAAGACTTCTATAATAGAGACATTATGAACCTTTAGAATGGCGACAAATTTTACAACAAAACAGTGCATATTTGACCCAAATCGGACAATCAGAAGCATATTAAAAATAGTTTTGAATTTTACCCAAATATAATGAATTTCTTTTTCCCCAACTTAATATTTGAAATATAACTTATTTCAACGAAAAATATAATATTTCAATGTTATCTGACATGTAATTGGCTATTATAAGTATTGACGATTTGTTTAAAATTATTATGCAGCGAAATAAAGAAAGATAGAAGTTGAATGTCAAAGAACAAACTGTAGAGCTGTTAGAGAGCCTTAATCTGGTTGATAGAAACAATCAAGTTTATTATTGTATTTTTTGGGATAAAATCACCTTGAAACCAGTTAATTTTAAGTTTTTCACTTCGAAAATGTTATTTAAAATCCGTTAATTTAGATGTTTAACATCTATATCCAGTACTGATTTTTTTTTTCATTTTTTTCAAATGGAAGCAACGATTATGCGTAACATACTTTTTATAGTAGAGCCAGTTTAATGCAAACAGATTTTATAAGATTTTTTAATTCGTATTAATTATCTTTTCTCGAATCAGACTACAGACTACTGTGAGGAAAAAGTAAATTATAGTACGTTTACTTTTCATTAAAACTGGGCAAAATAACATCGTTCAATCTCATTGTTTCTGCCCCGATGGGACAAACCACGAAGGCCAAAATTTAAAAGTGCATAAGAACTCGTACAAACGCGAATTGTTCTGTTTCCGGTATATGTTCTCAAGCACTAACACACGCTGTAATGAAATTTAGTACAACTATTTTCAGAGTCAGCGGATTATGTGTTTTCGTTTATTCATGACAGTTACTCAGTGCTTGCATTCTGAGAAGCTCTTGATGTCACTCTATGCTGTGGAGAGTGTATAAGCTGGCAAGTGGAGGTGCCATGTAATAATACTTGTAATTGGATAATAAATTGCAAGCGGACTTCTATCGTCTAGCAGGGCCATGAAACTGGGGAACAGAAACATTTGGACTAGAATGTTACGCTGGTATATTGTTTCGCCGGCGGAACTTTGCAATGATATGACTTTTGTTATGATGTTGTAAGCTACTCCTCAGCCATATGAAGTTGTAAGCGGGAAATAGCTTATACGCATTAAGATTCTCTGAGGGAAGTCGTACAATGAAGAGTTTGGAGTATTTTCTGGCAGGCACGCTCCGATTCAATTAATCTATTCCTAAATTATTGGTTTCGCAGTTTCATGTATAACACTAATGTTAAACCCTGCAATTAAAATTCGCGCAAAACATTGTTATTAAATGATTCAATAATTTCAACTATCATTTTTTTAAGTTTTCAATAACAGTGAACCAGTGAAATATTAACATTTTCCTCCACAGACATGAACCGTAGGAATGTATATAACGTTCTAAGTATCAAACATTTTTATTATTATTTTTCCAAAAACTCATACTCACCTTTCGCTTCCGGCACCCAGTGCATTCCATCTTTGATAACTTTTCTACGCGTTTATAATGAAATATATATACCAATAAGTAAACAATCTTCCAAGATCAACAACTAGAGAATTTGCATTAACTAGAAAGAAGCGATCAGGTACTATCTAAAGCCGACTTTAATCCACAAAACATCAAACGGTAAGAGTGTATCAATTCGGTTGACATAAACAATCAACTTCATCATCACTACCTAATGCCTATAACCTATAGCTCGGTAAATAATGAGGATTTCAAAAAATCCTTCTAAGAGCATATTTTTGAATGTTCGAATGTTAGAAATGTGAAGAAAAAAATCTTTTTTTTTTTGAATTTCCAAACTAGAATTTTTCATTAAGCCAAACAGAGCCTAAAACAAGAAAAGTTCAATAACTCCGACATAGGTGAGAGAGGATCATTCGCGTAGAAGGATTTTTAACATCAAATATAATCCTCAATTACCTCCTAAAAGTTTCCGAAAACTTGTTACATTCGGTTCAGGTGCCAAATTTGATATCTTTCATATTCCTCGATGCTATGGTCAATAAACTGGGAAAGCGATGATTACTCGCCAACACCTCAAAGATTTTCGGTTTACGGTAACGATAAAAAACTACGCTTTCGCGTATGGATGAAATACTTCTGGTGAAATGGGAAAATTTGTGCTACAGATAAGCGCAGCGCCTTTTGTAATTATTATTCATTTACTCGTTACTTTCAGTTTTTTTTTTATTTTGAAAATAAAAATTATTATTTCTCATTACTCTCGAAAGCACTAAGCTCCTCTAAAACTTTTGTTGCCACTTTACTCTGTTAAATGCGAACAAAATCACTCAAAGTTTTCTAACGGAAGTTTCACATGAATTGAAAACAACCCAACCGAAGCAAATTAAAATTTGGTGTTTAATTCTCCGATGAGCTTTGCATACATTCAGTGTTCTGTTTTCAGTTCGATGTCCTACTACCCCATCCCGTTTTTCCCACCTAATATAAAACCAGCCTTCATGTGGACACCATGAATAAATTTGCATTTCATTAACAGGAAGTCAAGGCAGGCAAATAAGAAAAACATTTGCGGTTGGAAAATTGCTCTATTTTCATCGGATGAAACTAATTCCCGTGGGAAATTCAACATTTTCGTTATGCACCCAACACACATGTACACTAATGTTGAATCTAGGGACATTTTCAATTGCAGTTGCAGTTTGAATGCTACCTATAACATCGGTGCTTGGGTCAGTGAGTTAGTTAAAGGCTCGTTTTCCACACTGGACAGTTTTCCCACACACTGGTGAGGGTTCTTTTTACATTGTTGTTTTGTACGAAACTGGTATTGGTACAACGAAGTACAATGAGGTACTTTTCAAATATTGACCTCATACACGTATCTCGCTATTGATTATTTCAATTTATAGCTACAATATTAATTGCAAGTAGTATACGATTAAACTTTCGCTTGAAACATTCGTGCTAATGCATCATCACCATTGATGCCGACAGCAGCACTCAATCCACGTAAATGAAACTCGGCCAGCCATTGGGTGGAAGACGTAAAACAACATCTGACAGCAGGATTCCATCCCCTCTTGCAGACAGTGCATATATGACCAGACCTGAGATCTTGAAACTCGATTGTAAAGGGTGTGTCACATCAAATTGCATCACGGAAAAAACGCTGTAGAAATTCGCCCAGTAGACCGATCCTTTTGAAAATTTTAGACAGTAAAATAAAAACTATTAAACAACTTTTGGCTTTTTCTTTTTATTCATACCTCGAGCCTAAACCCGTATGCTCGCACCTTCCTCTTTACCCCGTCCATAAGGTTCTGTACAACGTCAGGTTGTAGTTTTTTTTTAACAGAAATCCATTTTCTCTTGAAGTCCGCCTCCGATTTGACAACTTTTGGGTTCTTCCGGAGGGCCTGCTTCATAATCGCCCAATATTTCTCTATTGGGCGAAGCTCCGGTGCGTTGGGCGGATTCATTTCCTTTGGCACGAAGATGACCCCGTTGGCTTCGTACCACTCCAACACGTCCTTTGAATAGTGGCACGAAGCGAGATCCGGCCAGAAGATGGTCGGGCCCTCGTGCTGCTTCAATAGTGGTAGTAAGCGCTTCTGTAGGCACTCCTTAAGGTAAACCTGCCCGTTTACCGTGCCGGTCATCACGAAGGGGGCGCTCCGCTTTCCGCAAGAGCTGATCGCTTGCCACACCATGTACTTTTTGGCAAACTTGGATAGTTTCTGCTTGCGAATCTCCTCCGGAACGCTGAATTTGTCCTCTGCGGAGAAGAACAACAGGCCCTGCAGCTGACGAAAGTCCGCTTTGACGTAGGTTTCGTCGTCCATTACCAGGCAATGCGGCTTCGTCAGCATTTCGGTGTACAGCTTCCGGGCTCGCGTCTTCCCCACCATGTTTTGCCTTTCGTCACGATTAGGAGCCTTCTGAACCTTGTATGTACGCAGGCCCTCCCGCTGCTTGGTCCGCTGGACGAATGAACTTGACAAATTCAGCTTATTGGCGACACCCCGAAACGAACTTCTCGGATCACGTCTAAACTGCTTAACTACGCGCTTGTGATCTTTTTCACTGACGGAGCATCCATTTTTGCCGTTCTTCACCTTCCGGTCGATGGTTAGGTTCTCGAAGTATCGTTTTAGTACTCTGCTGACCGTGGATTGGACGATTCCTAGAATCTTACCGATGTCCCGATGTGACAACTCCGGATTCTCGAAATGAGTGCGCAGAATTAATTCACGACGCTCTTTTTCGTTCGACGACATTTTTCCAAATTTACGAAAAATTGACAGTGAAGCATGGCCAACGTGATCTATACAGTCTTATCTGATTATAAGCGAAAGCTGAAGATATAATTCCTAAAAATTAAATTTCTACAGCGTTTTTTCCGTGATGCAATTTGATGTGACACACCCTTTAATTCGGTCGAGCTCTTGTGGGGCCCAAATTTGACTGTAAGTACGCTAGAAGATAATCCGAGAAATAAACTAGAAACAATGATTTTTCCCCATACTTACATGAAAACTCTGAAGGAACACAAAAATCCGTCCCGTATTCTTTGCCTATAATTTTCATCTTGCGCTGTCTCTGTCCAGAAGGTCGAAAAATAATGAATTTTCGTGATTTTTTTTCGGATGTTGAGAATAAAGTGACGTGGTTGGGTATTTTGGTTATTATTTGAGGTATATTTGAAGATATATTCTCCATTTTTTGAGAACTCGAATAATGATTATTACGCTGTTGACAGTTGAATGCGTAGATGCTGTCTGAAAATCGGTACCTTGCTGGCGGTATCGGTTCTGAAGCAAAGGGGTGTCGCAGAACGAATTCCAATTAATATTTTGAAACTTTAGGACCCTACCTAAAGCGTTACATAGGGGTTTTGGAGAATTCGAAAAATTCGAAGGTAATAAAATTCAGCCAGAAGAGCTCCGTGTGTTTGCTCATTATTCGTGCAAATTGCAGAAAACGTAAACATATCCCAACATTTGTTCTGTCAGGTTAGGTTAGACCATCACCTCACCAGTTACAATCTATTTATCCGGATCATTCCACTTATCTTCATTCGTTTGCTCGCCGTTTCTCTGAAGAAAATAAGAATAAAGGACCGCGAACAAATTGCAGTGCATTCATCTTGCGGTATGTTGAGATATGAACGAATGCGCTCGTTCCTAGACTCTTCAACTTTTGGCGTTTGCGATATGGCGTTGCTTACTTCTCTATTTTCAATTTGTTCAAAGAGTACCAAATTGCATTGGAATTTGCCATCTACGATACAGACGGGCGGCGGCGAGAATCTAGCGGATTTAAATTAAAAAATAATCTTTAAACAGCGAGAGAGATTATCACATGGAACATCAAAAATCGATATCAATCGAATCGAACGATGTACACATATAGTGTGTTTTTCGTAGACACCGTTTGGCTGCATCGTTGACGTATATCGGGAAAGGAACTTTTCTTGCCCTCATTCAAACATAACCAGTCATGGCGATGCTCCATGAATCTTCAGTTTTTCATCTTCATCACGTCTCTTTTCATATTATTCTCAAGTGCACTTCCACGAAGTAGTATCAGCGGCGCCGGGGAGGAGTTCCGTCGCCCTGTCGACCAACGGGGGTGGGGGTGGGGGTAGTTAACATAAAACTGTATCAATCATATTCTCTCAGATGTACGGCAGCCAAATGCGCAGAACGTGACTGTGTAAACTTATTGGAATGGAAAAACCATTTTGTAGTTGTTTGGTTTTTTTTAGTTCATATTTCATGGTTGTGACTTGAAATAAACGAATCTGGGTAATATGATTGCATTTGCGGGAGGGAAACGCGGAGTGTTCGTGGTGAAATTTTGTTCATAAAGAAAATCGCAGTTTGTGCTCGGATTCCTATCCTATCGACAGATAAATCAAAGATAAATCAAAGGAGTAGATGTTTGAACTTTCTCAAATGAAAGTACTCAAATCTATAGCAATTGAATAAAGTATTACAAAAAAAAACTATTATCTGCTCTATGCAACATGTTTTTGGAATGTTTTTATCGCTAGCGAAATACAATACAATTTACTTTCATTAGTTTTTTTATTGAATTTTTGCTCTGTGATCAAGATATCAGATCTCATTCTGAAAGAATCCAATGACCACACGAAATTCGAATTAACGCGATCCATTGCCACTTGATAAAAAATCTCCCATACCAAAAAATAAATCTTGCTCATAAGCCACAATTTGACTTGAACTATTCCTCAGAAAGATTATTATGGTGGTCATTTATCAGGTTCGGTTGCGATGCGGAAGCCACATTCCGTCCCTGCCATGGAAAGCTTAGCCAAACACATTCTTACAATTGATTTACTTGCGTCCGAGAAGAGCATATTAGGAGTATTTTTATATATTATAATGATGATGGTTCCACCTCATTCCCCTACAAAGGACGAGTTATCTTATTAGTTTTTATTCCATGGCATGTCAAGAAAACTTCCAACCTGTAAAAATCCTTGGCCGATCAGGAATTGTCAGCATTAGCCTTGAATTTACAAAGGAATTCCCGCTTCGCTGGATACCCGACAACGGTCTGTTAATCGTTTTCGAGACCAGACAGCTGAGCAAACCTAAACCTAATTCCAGCCGATACTTCTTGTCCACCATTCAACCTGGGGTATAAACGTGTCAACCTGAATCTGCAATGAGATCTGTCACAACATAGAAAAGTCTTGATATAATTATCTGTTGAGAAGATGAATTTACAAGTATTCCGATTGAGCTATCCCTAGCTTACCTCAGATTTCCACATTGAACCCATTTGAATACTTTCATTAAAAAAAGAATTGTTTTTGCATATGTTCTATCTCATCTTGTCTATATTTGCTAACGCGCGCGGGCTCAAGCTATTGAAGATTTTACAAGAATTGTTTAAGTTAAGGTCTACAGGTAAAGGAAAAAAAACCATCTAAAGATAAGAAAATACGAATATCCGTTAAAACTTCGTCATCTTACATACTGACATTAGTTATATTCAGGGTCAAAAATCTAAATCATGCTTCAAAAACTGTTGCTGTCTTTGCTTCATTTGGTAATGTGTTATGCAGGCGATATCCTTTATAAAAAAGTTAGTTTTGGGTACATGACATTCGAAAGTTAATGGTTCAGAGGTCACTTGCTTGTCTTGTGTTATCTCGGTGCATATCTCTTCCATACGTTATCGTGTTTTTTAAATAGTTCGGTGTCATACCGCTAATTATCTTATACAGGGTTTTCCAACTTAAAATTCCGATAGTAAATTGAAATAAACCACACTTAGAATTCGAATTTCAATGAAACTTTTATTTCAAATTAAAGTTTGGTTTATGTCATTATGTGTGAAATACAACATCATTCAAATGTCCACCTAGGGCTTCCTTGCACACCTTGATCCGGAAAAGGTAATTTTCGATGACTTTTCGGCACATATGGGGCGTTATCTCGGTCATAACTTCACGAATGTTGTCTTTCAAATGTTCAGAGTTTGCGGAGAGTTGGCATAGACACGGTCTTTCGCATAACCCCACAAAAAAAAGTCTAGCGGGTTCAAATCGCATGATCTGGACGGCCAATTGGCATCACCAAAACGCGAAATTATGCGTCCCTCAAATTTCGTTCGCAATATGGCCATGTTCGGTCGTGTTGTGTGGCACGTGGCGCCGTCCTGCTGAAACAACATGTCATCCGTATTCATATCTTCAATTTGTGGCAAAAAAAACGGTTAACATGCGGCCATAGCGCTCACCATTCACAGTTACCGTCGTGTCGTCCTCATTTTCGAAGAAATACGGCCCGATGACTCCACCAGACCATAATGCGCCCCAAACAGTGACTTTTGGCGGATGCAATGGCCTCTCAACAATCACGTGTGGATTTTCTGAGCCCCATATACGAAAATTTTGGGTGTTCACATAGCCACCGAGCTTGAAATGATGAAGAAAATTTGATGCGAAAATTCAGAACTTTGCTGCTGTTGTTCGTTCACCCAATCGGCGTATGTGGCAAAATTCGCCACAACGATGTGTTTGACAAGCCCAATTGCTGAGCACGCCGTGGAATCGAAACATTCGGGTCATCCTCCAATTAACACGTTGTGCGATGATAAAACGATCCATATTGTAAAATGGCAGACATTCAACTAACGATATGACGCTTTGGTTAACAGCTATGTCAAACGGTTGTCAGCGCAGGGCTGTATACTTTCGGAAGCCCGAAATGGAAAACCCTGTATATCAACGTAAGAGTGCAATATTTGATACGCTGTCCCACTGACATCCTTTGTAGGCATTCAAGCATAAATCTTCGTGGAGTAAGTCGATCGCATCTCAATATCAAGCGCAAGGCCTTGTTTTGAACAATTTGCATTCTTTTCATTTGCCTCCTATTTGCGAGAAATAGCACAGATGCACAATAATGGAAGTGTGGAGCGATCAATGCTTTGTAGAGTGTGATTTTACTTTCAAAGGTCAAGAATCGATTAATTCTGCAACGCGTTCCATATTTTTGAGCTGCCTTTTTAATAGTATAGTTTATAGTTTATAAATTTAAAATTAAGAATCGGTTGCATCACGAAATATGATTCAATTTTTCCATGCCTATAAATCATGGAAAATCCAATTGGAGATACATGATGAAAAGTGTACACTTTTGGTAAAATAATCATTACAACGTATTATAAACTATGTCTTTCAATCGAGATTCAGTTTGAGCAATTTTTAAATTTTATCAATAGTAGATTATGTTTTCAAACTAGACAATATTTGAGGCAGACTGAGGGCAAAATCCCGGAATATTTTGAAATAAAATATATTCTTAAATATACATTGTAAGTAAGTAAGAGTATGAGGAAACTCAACCTATTAAACATAATTCATCTACATTCAATGTTTGCGTGTTGCTGTTTGTTTCTTCTAATATATTCTGAAATAAAAAAAAACTATTCATTTAATTCGTACGGTCGCTGCGTTGTGTGCCTACATCAACCGAATGAAAACTACAATGTAGTGCTGTTTCATATTCCTGGCGAATTAAAAGCTTTTCCACTAAGCTCTTTCATATGCTTCATTACTCTCCAATGGGAAGCTGAACGGAGGCTAGCTGGAGAACCCTCGGTGATGAACCACTTCAATTAGCACCGGTTCTTATGAACCGACCGCCTTCGTTCTACTCTTAGCGCAGCGGCGGAAAAAAAATGGAGCAACAGGAGCACTGATGCCTGATAAGAAATTGTTTCTCCCTTCTCGCTATGTGAGTCAGCACCAGGCGCGTCACTTCATGTTTTTCCACTTCCACAGACTGTGGATTAACCGGGTTGTGTCATATTTCAGGGTAAAATATATATCTTCGGAAAGAGGCCCTATTTTCCCGGAATCTGCTGAATAAAGTAAGAAATGAATGGAAATATGTACTCGTGAAATGTGCATTACACACATTCTTTGGGAAATGAGGATCATAGCTTTTTGATTCAGTGGAATTGAAATTCGGTGGTGAACGATGCTTCGGAGAAATAGAATTATCGGAATAAAGATCCTCTAGTGAAAGCAATAGCCGAATACAAATTCTGACTAGTTTTCCAAATTGGTCAAATTAGATCTAAGAACGTTGTCGTCACTAATGACGATCAGTCTTAGATCGATCAATTCTCCATGCGATTCATTTTGCTTATTATTTGAATTTGGACGATAAATGCAAATCCGATATTTACTCAGTAAAACCGATTCCTGATTTCAGTTTTTACAACCTTCTCCTTTTAATTTCTCGGAGTAAGAAAAGGGTGATTGTTGTCCAGTATCACAATGCGAGAAAAAGCATTGTGATTGAAAATCATTTAAAACAGAAGTTGAAAGCTTTAAAAATATGAAGTCTAAAAGTTACAAATTAATTTATTTTTTTCAGAATCATATATTTATAGATATATTAATAGACAGCATCTATGGCGTTACGGAATTCGTGTACGTTGTCTTACAAGTAAATTAACCGTGTTTATTCGAGAATAATGTTTATCCTGATGATGTTCAATTGGACACCCAATTAAAACTAATAAAGCTAGCGATATTCATTTAATACTCTCAATTTGTATCTGTCTATCCTTTCATCACAACGTGACTTATGAAAATTGATATGCTATGAATGCTCATGGACGAATACTGCTTTAATCTCAGAAACACCCATTTGCAAGTGAGTGCTCAAACTGCAATTAACCGGAACGTGTTCTATAGCGGTTGCGTGTCTAATCTCCTTCAGGTGCCGAATGGCATCGTGTTTTCACAAGAAGCAATATGCAGTAGCAGTAGCACACAGTTCTCCACTCAGCGCATCTGGAAACGATCGATTGATGGTACTTAATTGTTTGCTTGAACGTGTTCAAATTTGCCATCCTTTTCTTCTCTTCCGCACGGTACACAATTCATTTGTGCTTAATTGCTACTAGTTTCGTTTCACTCAATGTTCTTTGCAATTAGTCATGCTTTTTTTCCTGTCGTAATGGTGCCTTCAATTGCGAGGATGGTTTTCTATAATCAGTAGACATGAAACAGTTGTTGTTTGGGTGGTGGAGAATTGGAAACTACTTTTTATTTAATTTCGTCCTGAGTTTGACGAGCGATGTGGTGATCCTTGAGCTCAACCTCAGAAAAACCAAAAAAAACAGGCTTCATTATTTTCAGAAACCATGCTACGACATATTACCATGCCATGTTTTTGCGCTCTCTGGTCTAATTTGAGGCTTACCGTTCGATTCGGTGTCACTTTGTCACGATGTGGCAATATACACGGACAGGTGTATCCCATACCTGCATGTCATGGCGCATCCTTCGATGCAAAACGAATCCAAATGGTGTCGTTCTCTGACGTTAGGTAGGAAAATTGATTTTTCATGTTCTCGCACAAAACTGCAGCTTGTATAATGTCTCTGTAGTGAACCGGTGGCTTCAGCTGGGACATCGTAATCGAATGGTTTCGAAGGACGTCTGAACCTGGGTCTGGTGCTGCCATAGATAAAAAGGTGTCACATAGTAGGAATTTTGGCAGACTCTTGTTGGAAACTCTCGCCTGCACATGTTGATGTTGATGTTTGGAGATCAGAATCTACTCGGTATGCTAAATTCCCACTGGATACTCCTTTGTTTGTTTCTTGATAGAGTATGAAATTGGAACGGTAACTACGGTAGCATATTGCTATTTTCAATGATACAAGCATTTGACGTAGAAGCTTACTACTATTTTCCTGAAAAATATCCGTTTTCGCTCAATTATAACCCAATTTTTAGTGCGAGAAGCATTAAAATCTTGAATGTTGTACGAGCGATTAAGAGCAGATCGCAAACATATTTCAGCATGAAAACTATATTTTATCAATACAGAAATCAACTATCCATCTGTAAGATGATTATTGAAGAGCTAATGGTTATTTAATCTAAACCCTCATTATTCAAATGCAATATTGAGTAACAACTGACTAACTTAGTAATGTGGGATTCATTCTCATCCAATTCATTCCTTGTTCCATACACAATTATATACTAACAAGCAGACCCAGTGTATTTCGTCCCACCAAAAATATTTGTTTTAATCTAAATGATTTCGAACATTCACGTCTCCTCATTTGTACGATGAAAAAACCATTTCGTTTTTGTGATCGTTCATATTAGAATCTTGATTCTGACGACCGGGAAACATGATTAAAATAACCGAATCAAAGTTTTATGTGTGAAATCACTACATCAAAGTTTTGTGTGTGTTCAGTGTCTTAGAATATCAACAAATATTCACGAGTAACATGATTTCATTTTAGTTTAAGCTGACTTTTTTTTAGACTTAACCCATTAATGACCGAGCTGTAAAAATATATATGATTTTTTAACGAATGCCATCGGTGTAATTTTTATTGTTTCAAAGCTTTAATATCCATGAAATCCCAATGTTCAAGAATTATTTTTTCCCAAAATTTATTTTCCGAGAAATGAGTGTTCGAAAAATGGAACATTGGCCGAAACCTGCACTTTTTTTATAAGTACAATCACACTGCGAACAAAAAGTCACTTCAATTAGCAAAAATACGGCATTCATAAAAACATTAATTTTATATTCCGAAACGAACAAGCTGAGGAGGATAAAAATCTCTAAGGATAAACCTGAATTCATCCACCTTACTTGCTTAGTTCATGTAATATTAACATACTACCATAATTAAAATGTTCCCAGAATCAGGAAATACAAATACAAGATTATGTATCAATATCGATATTGTCCCCTTCAAGTACTCCCCATCGACTGCAACGGATTTATGCCAGCGCTTGATCCAATCCTCGAAACATTTATTATGTTCGATTTGCGGTATTGCCATCAGTGTCATCTTCGATTTTTCCATTATCTCATCTCGGGCGCTAAAACGTGGTTTTCTTGAGTCGTTCGAATAGGAAAAAGTCGCAGGGAGCCAAATCAGGTGAATTCGGTGGTATTCGTTTCGTTTTTAGCAAAATGTTCACGGTGTAATTCTGTTGAAAGAGTCATAATTTGAGTAAGGTTACGGCAAGGGACAACGATAGAACTTTTCGACAATATTTGCCAAAATAATCGATACTTACAAACATTCACAATTGAAAATGCAAAAATACAAAAAAGAGAACCTTTCGTAAACAAACTAGAAAGCAAAAAATGGGGACAGTTTCGAAGAATTCCCAAATTTGGAACGAGAGATAGTTAATGAGAGCGGCACACGGAAATCACGTTTTATTTGTTTTGGTTTAACGTTTTTACAACATGGTCTGATTTACGATATCTTGCGCATCATTCATTGATTAGTGTTTTATGGTGCAGCTTGCAAGGCCTGCGACCAAGCGCACTATCTCGAAAGAGGACCATTGTGATACTGCAGTTTTACGTTCCGAGTACCATCTGGACTGTGCTAAAACGCTTACATCGGCGTCAATTCGTTGTTTCCGGGTTTTTGTAGCTTTATTTGGAGATTGGCAATGGCTAGACGCCCCAGACAGTGTTCACCTGAACTAGTGCAAGCCAAAAAACAACCTTTGTAGATAGAATTTCTGGCAGAATCAAACTTGAAGTCCCTATCTTAGCGAGCGCCACGCTAACCACTTCACCATCACCTTATGAGTTTAACAAAAGTAACTAAAGAAGTTTGATATCATTCCAGGAGTCAGCATCATGACAGAAGACATCGTCAACGGCAGATTTAAGAAAAATCTTCATATATTGGGTTGGGGAAAAAGAAATGTCGTATATTGTCAATATATGGCAACCCTTAAACATATCTTGTGTTGTACTTATCGCATCGGGTCATACTATACGGCTATTTAAAGATGACAATCTGTGCTACAAATGTCGTTTTGACAGTGTTGTGATTATCCTTTTAAGTCTCAAGTTATAGTGCGTCAAAGATGGAGTCCACCAAGCAAGAAATTCGCCATATTTTACGTTTTTACTACCTGCGAGGTAAAACTGCAACGAAGGCGGCCGAAAAAATTCGTGTAGTTTATGAACCCGATACTGTAACGATTCGCACAGCACAGCGTTGGTTTGATCGATTTCGTTCTGGTTTAGTGGCTGTCGAAGATACTAAGTTGGTCTCAAAAGAGGCTTGCGAAAACAGGCTGTCTGAGTTTTTTTTCAAATAAGAAGGGGGGGGAGGTTATAAGGGGGGACTTTTTCGCAAGTCTCTTTTGAGGCCAACTTAGTATCACCAAGAGCGTTTTGCATGGACCGGAAGAGATGATAATCACTTGGAGCCAGGTCCGGACTATACGGTGGGTGCAATAGGACATCCCATCCGAGCTCCGAGTGTTGATCATTTCTGGCCGCTTCTGGTCAATCGTCTGCCGGCTCACCGCGCTTCGACCACGACTTTTTTCGCTTTAGGTTGTCGTACGTGATCCACTTTTTATCACCAGTCACCATCTTCTTGAAAAATGGGTCAAGTTCGTTCCGTTTCAGCAGTGCATCGCAGGCGTTGATTCGGTCTAAAAGATTTTTTTGCGTCAACTCGTGTTGCACCCATACATCCAGCTTTTTTTGGAATCCAATTTTCTGCAAATGGTTCCAAACGGTTTTATGGTCTATACCCAGTTCCTGGCCAATCGAGCGAGTGTTCACATGCCGGTCTACTTGGATGATTTCAACGAACTTATCGGTTTCCACGACGACCATAAACTACACGAATTTTTTCGGCCGCCTTCGTTGCAGTTTTACCTCGCAGGTAGTAAAAACGTAAAATATGGCGAATTTCTTGCTTGGTGGACTCCATCTTTGACGCGCTATAACTTGAGACTGAAAAGGACAATCACAACACTGTCAAAACGACACTTGTAGCACAGATTGTCGTCTTTAAATTGCCGTATAGTATAACCCGATGCGATAAGTACAACACAAGATATGTTCAAGTGTTGCCATATATTGATAATATACGACATTTCTTTTTCCCCAACCCAATATTTTGAGATAAGAAACAAAACTAGCAATTTTCACGAAAATCTGAGAACCACTTCATCGGTTCGGCATGGAGTAGCTGAAATAGAATACGTATTTGATAAGTAGAAATTAATCCTCGTTCATAATTTTTATTTTTTAACATATGTTTAGTCCACCTGCAAATCGTTTAGCATTATTGTTTTCATTCTATCGAAAATAGTATAGTCCGGTATCAAAAAGGACCCCTGACAAATAACTTTTTTTTGCTGGAATCATAAAGAACAATGATATTTGAGTCATGTAACGCCAATCCTTTAAATTTCATCCTACATTGAATGCTTCCTTCCTAATGTACGCCTCATTTCTCATTTCTCCTAGTGATGAATGTAATTCGAAACATATAATTTTTGCAACATTGTGCTCGATCAAATATAAGTACATGTGAAAGTTATTATCATTACACCTGTATTGATTTCCACAGTCGTCAGATGTGGCAAATGAACCACACAAGCGAACCAAATTGGCTTGTTTACCAAATTAATGGTACCCCTGAGGTACAATCGAACCGTTGAGAGTAGTATTCATTTAAGAAATTTTCCCAATTTATCACAGGGATTACCGAATCGTCGGGAATGAATATATCACTCGAGGAAATCTCCCATCTTGCTAGTGAAGCTAAACTTCGAAAGTTAATGCCACTGAGGCACACGTGGTAATCAGATAAACACACGTAATTCAACCTCATTCGGTTTATCGAGCAAAGTGTGGAATTTAGCTCGGCTCTTTTGCGCTTTTTTCGCAGAAACGAAAAACAAAATAAATTAATTTAAGTCGCCGGGACTCGGATTCAATATGGCATCGTGTAAATTGAACACCGCATTCCTTGCTCTCTTCAACAGACCATTTGATATGGTGGTTGAAGTAGAGTTATAAAACGATCATTCATGTGAGTTCTACATATTATTTTCTTTGCTTGACTTCTACTCACAACATTGTGGTTTATTGTGGCTATCACATAGGCTCTGGCAATGCTTTTTTTAGCTCCATCAGAGAAGAAATAACATCACTCTTGAGAATTTTGTGTTATTACAGGAGCAAAGGTTAAGGACATTTTCGATTTCGAATTCAATTCGGAAATGTTCTCTCTGTTCAGAGACGATCCCAAATGCAAAATTCTTTCATCTGATAGTTTTCAATGATGGACCAAAGCTACATGCACATCCACTTGGTGCAGATTGGCACAGACGACGTCCCGTCATTTTCTACTATCCCTATGAATGTCACATTACAGTGGATCGCTGTAGAGACATGAAGATACGGAAAAATTAAAAAATATATCTGGTGTGGTGTGGTTTAAGTTTTTGGTTGAGTTTAAGAATCGATCTTATATTATTATCACATTAGTTGAACCATTGCTTGTGGGCATAGAGTTCTGAAACATAAACTTATACCATTACTTGTTTGCTTTAATTATTGGAAGAAAATTCCTATTTTAAATTTTCCTTTCGCTTTTTCAATTTCTCATGAAATTTATTCACTTATTCAATATCCAACCGATAAACATGTCAATAACCATTATAACCTATTTTGTTGTATGAACGTTGTATCTCTCTGGGATATAATTTTTCACATTTTAATGTCTCGATCCATATGTACTCTTCCATGTTTACACGATTTGTCACCCTTCGGGTCGTATATAATTATGTCACTAGGTTTTCTGTCTCAATTAACACCGTATTAATTCCATACCCATCGATGGGATGAGCATCAAACAAACCAGCAACAAACCAGTCCAGGATGAATATGTTTGTGTGCATAATCACAAACCACAGGCATCAGCGGCATGGACCGATGGTGAAGGATTTTTTCCGGGTCTGATATTCGAGGTTGACCAATGCCATCAGTGGATCTGTGTGCCATTCTGTCTGTGGGAAAGTCAAACTGAGCGCTCCTGTTTTACGCATATTTTGGAAAGCCAAAAATTGTATCGCACCGTGTGATTTGCAATTTCGACATGGTTTCATTTTACTCTGCTGTGTTCGGTTGCATACTTCAGTGATTGATTAGCAAGTTTATCGATTTGAAAATCGATAAAAAGTGGTTCATGTCATTGGTGATAGAATATCATTTAATTATCTTGCTAATTGTATTTCAAAAACCTATGCAGGATGGTTTTTAAAACACGATTGATTGTGATAGTGTTTGTAAATACATGCGATATGAAAAACATTTTTGTTAGAGCCGATGTATTTAAACGACATTGATTTCAAGATACAGAAAAAAATTAAAACCCCATTTTTAAATAATGAAACGAAACAGAGTGATTTAACAAAATGTGCTATCTATTACTAATATTCACATTCAATTACGGGAAAATTCTTGAATATTTTCTAAGCAACATATATTTTTATTCAAATTGTTCCTTTGAATTGTGTGCGTTTTGCTATTATTTGTAGGGGAAAGGGGGGCAGTTTCGGACAACGCTTGTGAAAGATAAGTGGTACAATTTTCAACTAAATTAAAAATATAAGTAAGTTAACAGCCCTTCCACCAACAGCTGTCATATGGTTTGACATCTCCTGGTCGTTTATTACACACGAAAACAACACAGTGCCCTTTTTCAGAAACGTTTCGAAACTTTTGAGTTTGAAGTTGTAAGTATTTTCCTAATTCCTTTGTGAACGAATTAGAAAGTTAAGTACACCACCTCAGTTAGTAACTAATATGAAATGAAAAAAAACGTGCATACAACGGGGAAACAAAGGTCTATTCATTCGATGAAATTATGATTTGTCCTCGGTGGTGGGGCACATACGGAAATCGCGCGTGGAGGCGATCTGGCGTAGTGGTAACATCCATGCCTCTCACGCTAAAGGTCGCGAGTTAAATTCTCACTCCCGACATTCTTCCAAAAATGGAAGTAAAAAGTGACGAACCAGCCAAATGAGTTGAAAATCACTATAATACAGATAAAAAAAAAATACGGAAATCGTTCACGGTTCACCTCATAAATCTTGTGTCTGATTGTTGTTTACTAACAAACATCAATTTTGGCTGATTCTCAGACCTAATGATGGTTCGAAGCTACAAGAGAAACCCGATAGAACCAGCATCAAGGAAGATGAGATGGAAAGAGCTATCGGACTAGTTTCGAATAGAACGTGGTCCAACTGGGTCCATTGTCTTTGCTAATTTCCCAACTAACGGTTGTATAACGGGGAAACTGTTTCTCAATGTTCTGGAACATTTGAAAAAAGTAGCAAAAAGCAACGTAAACGAATCAATCTCAAAAAATAAAAAAATCAATGAAAAAGTCATTGCACTTTGGAAACAAATCATAGAAAAATTGCACAATTCATGTATCTTTTCCACCTTATGTCACAAATCTCTTACAACCGCTGGATGTTTCAGTTATGGGCCCTTTCAAGCAAAAGCTATCAGTTTCCCAGAAGGATTGGCTACTCAACCATCCTGGAAAAACTATTTCTACACTCGACCTCTCAGGTATAGGTGCATCGGCTTATGATGCGTCTTTCAATCTGAGTAATATCCTAGCTGGATTCAAAGTGACAGGTTGCTATCCATTCTCAAGAAAGGTTCTTTCGGACAAGGATTTTGAATGCTCAAACGATTTCACTTACTGGAGCGGAGGTAACAACTGACTCATCGGGTAATACAACAATGCTGCAAAACATTGCGTCTACAGCACAGATAGTTTTAACTTTGGCAACTTTGTCCCCGGAAAATGTTGATCCTTTTCCAAAAACTTCACCGAGGAAAACCACCACTCAAAAACGGGAGAAAGCAAAATCACGAATTTTTACTGAATCTCAAAGTAAGCAGTTTCCTTTCAGAGAAATACTGATAAACAGAAAAATGCAAAATATGCTGGAAATAAGAGGAAACGGAAGTAATTGTTGTTAAACATAAGTTTTTTTTTCGTTGTCCGAAACTGCCCTACACATGGGGCACACACTCGGACAAAAATGCAATTTTCAAAAATTTGAATAAACCATTCGTAATCGCATCAACGCACACCTCTAACACGCTCATATGATACATTGATGTCCAAATGACAACCAGGATGAATTCAGGTTTTTTTATGTTTTCAAAAAATAATAAAAATCAAGGAAAAAAAGTGTCCGAATGTGCCCCCCTCTCTCCTAAATATTATACATCGCTAAAACGGAATGAGTTTCCTTTTTTGACACCTGTTATAACATTTATTATCACTGCTTCTCATGTAGGAAAAAATACAGTTGATTTACTTCGGAAGCCTCTCACATTACTCTCTCGTCAAGGAAGCGCCTTATTCGACACTGAATCGACGCCAGCAAATTTCATCAAACAGGATCATCATATTGCGAACGTATTTACGGGGAAATCGGAATCGAAAGTGAATTATTGATTAGTCGATTCGGTCTGGATGACAACGGATCAATTGTCAGACAATTTTTCATTTCTTTGTCAAACATCGATTGGTTCTGGGGGTGGTGCCGTAAACATGTTCACGTGGCACATTTTATAAGGGTCGGAAATATCTTTCCGCTAGCCTTCGTCGAGATGGATAAAATAGAATTGGTTTGATGATTGTATTGCTTGGAAGCAGAACAAATTGATATGCTGTATGCGAGCTATTTATTTGCGGAGTGATTAAATGAAATTGAATTATTCGTCTATATATCTCTTATTCTTGAACTTTGATTCGGGTATCAGGCTGTTATCAAGAAAATTGTGGTTAAACATTAGGAAATTAATCAAATTCGTCATAGCGATTATATTAAATAATATATTCGTATTCGTTATATTATCCATAAAGAAGCAATAAGATGTTCAAAATGTATTTCATTTGTCAATATTAATTTTGTTCTCAACTAATTAGTTTCCCAAAAAAATAGTATGTTTTACCAAGCGCCTATTTTCATATTCGAAGCACTTTGACTTTTGTCGTTTCTTTTTATTGATTCCCATTTCTTAATTCCTAGTATAAAATAAACCACCCTTCGACCCCACACTAAAGCTATCTGTATGATTTAACAATGAGATCCGATCCGAAGTGTCATTGAAGCCCCTCTCCGGATTCGCCTCATCTGGTCATAAATCGCGGTGTAAAGCACAAAATGGTCGAGTTCGATTTCCACAAAGTCCAAGTACACGTTCAAATTTAGGCGAGGCCATAATAACATATTAGCACTATAAATTACGTTGGAATTGATACAGATTAGTACGGCAACCTCTCTGGAATGGAGACAAAACGAAGAGCAACGAAGAGCATCTTTTCATCGAGGAAAATTGTTTGGACAGTACCATAGCGAGACGGATCATACACGGGCAACAAGGTAAACGATGATAAGAGCCCACTCGGTAAACATGAGTCAGGGGTTTCCTTACTTAATCATCGTGGCCTTATCATCGTGGTTCAGAGCCATGAGGTTCAAACCCCACCCGATGTAATTTGATTCACCGGGAAACATTTGTTTGCTATGTTCGAAATTTTGCCTCAGTTTCAATTGCAAGGTAAGATAGTTTTCGGATATTCACAAAAAGTATGTACGAGAAATGTTGTTCCCAATTTCGTCATTTGTAGACCATCCATCCCGTCTCCAACCATCCATCTCTGTCGTTAGTTCCAATTTTTTCATACGTGCTATCAGAACAAAATCGCCCGCCGTAGGGATGATAGCTACCAGCGAATGTGTTCCATTCATCTCCCCCACCTGTTGATCGATTGTTCAAGTTATTTACTTATGTAAGGTTAAATCTCGAAACGAGCTGTTTATGTTTCCTCGGAGGCAAAGGCCACCGGGAGAAGCAAAACGCCCCCGGAAGAGTTCACGTGATATGCGAGTATTCTGAAACTGGCGACACTTCCATCGAAACAATCGATACTGGACACGTGCCAACGAGCTGTACACGACGCTTATAATGTAGATGCATTTGAGGCTGGAGAGCACAGATTGCACTTGGCCATGCTCCAAGCCGCTTGATTTTCAACACCATTTTGTATTGGTTAGCAATGTTAGCTTTCACATAATTGTCATGTACCTTTTCATAATGTTGTGTATTAGCACGTTGAGCCCGCAAAACCTATTTTTGTGCGGTTTTTTTGTGCAAATTTTTTTTGTGCGATTTTTTTATGCGGTTTTTTTTGTGCGTTATATGAAAAAAAGCATATTTGACGAAGTTATCGTCCATTTATTTTTGTTCGATGGTTTATATGCATTCCAGTGTGAAAAAAGCATATTTGCGTCTAAATTATCCACTTCTGAAATCATCCCCTCCTTCCCATCAAATGATCTAAGTTTTCTAAGTTTTTGCATGACATGATTTCTAACAGCAACACGTTTCGACATGCAAATAAAAGCACAAAACAGCCACTCGCAACCGAAAAGGCAAACTGTCCCGTCGCAAAACAAGGAAACAAAAGGAAATTGAACGGTAAACGGCATGGATTTGAGTTATTTTCTTGGTGGAAACTTTTTTTATGCGGTCCCTATCTACCGCACGAAAAAAGTTTTTTTCTAAATGTGTACCGAACGCTACTGGTGAAGTTTTGCACGATTTTTTTTTTGCAATTTTTTTTTATGCGGATCCCTCGCTCAAAAAAAGGTTTGCCTGTACAGTACAAGTACTAAATGTGAATAGTCAGAAATTCGATTAAACAGTAGTCACATATCGTAAAACATTCCAAAACAAACAATTTTCATTATTTCCACATAGATGATTAGGGATATTGGGCATCGAACATTTTCACTGAGATTTTAGGTGGAATTATTTTCCCCTGCAAAGCTGATATCAAGTTAATAGAAATTACCATAAAGAGAAAATTCATATTTATATCATAGCTTCCAATTGAATTCCGCCAGTTGAGTGAGATCTTATGTATGCTTATTTTCATCGGATGAGTGCAATGAATGATTGCTTGCTTGGCGATCCAAACTATAGAGGTGGAGTCGGAAATTTATGATTGATGGATCGAAAATAATGCAATTTTTCGGTTCCTCATTGATCGTACATTTACCAGGTTTTCGTGTCTTCCATTTGAATGCTGATCGATCAGATTGGCATCGATTTGAATGGTACCCAATGGCCCAAAAATTAGTCCTAACAAAATAAATAATTTCAACGAATGGACAGATTCTAAACTCAAGAAGAAATTTTACTAAGAACGAATGAATTTGTGCTAGGCGGTCAAGACGCTAAGTAGTTCAGAGGTGACCCTTGTACCCAATGGTGTGCCTAAAATACCTGAAAATACCTGTAATTCGCGTATAAAGGTATAAATTCATTCATCTAGAATTCAGGATGGCCAGGAGTTGAAAACCCATTCGTAATATACGGTACTCGTCAAAGATTAAAATTTCAAATTAAACGAAAGCGTGATTAAAAAACTAAAATTGACGGTCTATCGATTTCCATTAGACACATTTTTTCAAACCGTGGTTTGTAGATTACATTCGGACAAAGACAAAACCGATGAAACTGTGTTTGATATCAATAAACAACCATACAATCTCAGTACGGTGCCTCAACCATCTAATCACAAGCCAAAATGATTCCATACTTCGAACAACTGTACTGCTTTTCTACGCACATTTGTCCCATGTTCCAAAATCAGCAACTGAGGAAAACGCGAAGTTTTCTACCATAGTTTTGTCTACCAGAATTTTGAAGCGTTTCAGTTCACCAATACACAGGGTTTTTTTTAACCGAAATGTGCCCGAAAAAAAAATGTCCTGAGTTCAAATCACGACACAATGAAGAAACTTACAAATTCTTAACAAATATAACACGATTTTGTAGAATTCTTTGACTCATAACTTACATGGAACGGTTATTTGTCATGCTATGATATGTCAATATTTTTAGTAGTTAAAGTTATCATCTTTAGCGCGAAAGTGTCCGGATTGCGATACATTACCGTATAACAAATACGAATAGCAAAAATGCAAATTTAACTAAGAGACATGCACAATCAATCACAAATGCAAAAGAGTTATATGATCGATCAAACCAGAAAAGCAATGAATGTTTCACAACAATGTCAATATTATTAGGAATACTAACAGAGACTATCACAACACGCAATATCTCCCAATAGATAAGAATGATTACTGGTATTCCAGAGAATAAGAATTTTAAATGTGTTCGAATGATTAGGTCCATATAATACATAATGTAAAAAGTAAACATGCGAAAGGAAAACATCGCTCTCTAAACTAAGATACATATAAATTTGTACTATAATAAAGACAATAGTAAGTCAATTTAAATTAAATAGAGATACAAGAAATGTTGTTTGAATTTTTTTACCTTATATCTTGCGAACTGTTCGTCCAAATGTGTTGTTCTGAAACATAGTGTTTTGAAATTTTTATTATATTATATCGAAAACCTGTTTTTCTTAGAATCGAGAATAACTTATAGAAAGATTGTATTTTCGTAAATTATTTGAAGGTGCTAAATGCGTTAAATTCAAATTTGAAATATCTCGACTACGGATGCTCTAACAGCCATTCCATGCCAAACCGATATAGTGGTTCTCAGATTTTCGTCAAAAGTGGTAATGTCGTTCCTTATCGCAAAACATTAGACTCGTATTTTTCTTAAATTATTTTTTTAGGGTACCTATTTCCATTTTAGGGTGGTCCGAAAAATCCATTTTTTTCAGTTTTTCCCAAAAATGATTTTTCTCAAAAATTTATAACTTTTGAACCACTTAACCGATTTAGATGATCTATATATCAAATTGAAACCAATGAGCTAGCCTTTTATCAAAAAATATTGAACTTGCAAATTAAATGGATTTTTTTTCCGTAATTATTGTTTGTAGTCGTTTTTTATTGTTTTCCTGACTTTGGACTAGGAGCGCTATATGTTTTATATTTTTTCTTGAAAGCTGAGGATTTTTACATAACATATCTCAATATCAAAGATGCTATTTTTTCATTTTTGAGTTATTATTTTCCAAAGTGAATCGGTGGTTCCATTTTTTCCACTACAAAAATTCATAACTTTTTAACTTCTGGACCGATTCATATGATCGTTGATATATCGGAGCTTATGAGTTAGTTTTCTTTGAAAAATATTACTTTTGAGAAAAATTTGGATTTTGGATTTGGATTTGGACTACATAAACAGTTATTAATTCAGTTAGTTTTTCGATAGTTTTCTCGGTTGAGGATAGAGGGCGCTATATTTTTTATATTTTTTATGGAAGGCTGAGATTTTTTACATAATATATCTCGATATCAGAGATGCAATTTTTTCCGTTTTGAGTTATCATTTTGCAAATTTAACATGTTTTAAGTCTTCATTCAAAATTCCTATTAAACTAGACTAGACCTATGCGACTAGAATCCAATCTTCCCGCAACTGTGTTGTGCCCTCTAGTCCAAAGCCCTGAAAACAATAAAAAACGACTACAATTAATAATTACGAAAATTAAATGGATTTTATTAATTTTATTTGCAAGTCCTATTTTTTGATAAAAGGATAGTTCATTGGCTTCAATTGACTTTTTTTTCACCTTTACCCGTAAACATTCTAAATGTACCAGATTTGCTGTTTTTTTATTTGTCCTTTTTTAGGGCCCCGTAATTCACAACTGAATGAATCAAACAAACACAAAGAAAGTAATATAGGTATTCAGTTACTTTGTCTGATCGCAATAATGGATTTATTTTTCCTCGACCTAATATATCTAACACTATTCTAATTTCTCAATATCAAAATCTCTCAAACAGAAGATAATTTGTGTTCTCTCAGCAAGAATACACACATTTCAATAATGCGTTTATAGTAAAAATGATGATAAACAGGGATTTCAGTCGGGCATATGGATAATATGAAATTGTTCCTTGAATATTGGAAACAAATGCAGAGGTAACGTTAAACGCCGAGAAAAACCTGTTTATTACATGGGAAAATAAATCTGCACAACCTCAACCTTTTGATTATCAGCGGCAGGGATGTTGTAGGAATAGAATATTTTAAAATTGCTGACAGGATATGGAAGGACTCCTCTCTCATAGCTGTATAGTTAAGGCGTTCGTTTTTTAGTATTTTTTACATAATTGTGGTAATGAAATGCTAACTTTCAGAACACTTTCTGACATTATCGAGAGATTGAACAACCAATAAATACAAATAAAAACTTCAACTCTTTGCACTCAAAGGCTGGTTCGCTTGCGCGTATTGGCAGCTCGGTCAAATTAGGCAAACATTTGGCAAGCATTTTAAAAAACATTTATAGACAGACTCAAGCATATAAAAATATTAAAATTAACCAATTGTTCATTGATCTATCGAAAACAACAAACTTTGAAAAATATTACGCTCTGTAATTAATTGATACATTAAGGGGGCCCTTTCTCGAAGGTTGAAAAATAATTAATTTTCGTGATATTTTTTCGGATGTTAGGAATAAAGTGAAGTGTTCGGGTATTTTGGTTATTGTTTGCTGTATATTTGAAGATGTATTTTTCATTTTTTTGAGTGCACGAATAATGATTAATATAGCTGGATGCGTAGATGCTGTCTGAAAATTTATACATTATTGGTGGTTTCGATTCTGAAGCAACGGGGTGTCGTAGAACGAATTCCAATGATTTTTTTTTAAACTTTAGGACAAAACCTAAAGCGCTGCATAGGGATCTACTTCTACAACATGACTCTACACGTTTTCCATGAGAGTGAAATATATATTTATTATCACCACTAACAAACGTATCATGCAGATTATATGAAAATACATTCTTTGCCACGCAATTGCGTCACAACAATAACACCAACATTGAAATTTGAAAATGCAAAAGCAGACTGATTAGAAACATCCAGTGGAGACGGGTTTTACACCATAATTCCTGAGTGCGAGAGGCGAACTTCGGAGCTATCCTTCAAATGATGACATGCCGTTTAAAAGATATTCGTGATTTACAATTGGGGTGTGGAAAAAGAGTACGTGGATTGCTACTGAGAAAGTGTTTTCCAATTAAATTTCCATTTCCAAAAAGTACCATGGGAGCATCGCCACGGCGCAACAAGAACAGTAAACGCCCTTCGTTTGAATCTTGTAAGATCAAAAGATTTACCGCTCTTCCTGTGCAGCGAAACCCGTTGGAAAGAAAATTCATACCGCCTTCCGTTCCTGGAAGTCACCGAAGCAACAGTCTGCTAGAATGATTGCTCCTACGTTCTCCTCACTTCGTCAGCTTGCGATGCTTAAACACCGGAAGTGACGTCTTGTATGAATATAAATTCAGATGAAGTAGCATCCCGGCCTAATATAAGTGACATTTATGAATGAAATGTTTATTACCGTACGGCTCGAATGAGACTAGACGGGCTTAGAGTGGAGGAAGTCAACTCAAAGGTTAGCAAACAAGCAAAAAAAAAAAAGAACCGACAGAGGTGCTGGATTAGATAAATCTAGGTTTTAGCTCGTGCTTGTTAGTCTGCCGAGAGAAACGACAGAAAGCTTGAGCCCGGGGAGAAGAAAAATTGCTTTTCGTCTTCCGGATTCTACTTGACTTGTGCGACAAGACTATCAGGGGTTGGTTGTGTTTCTCTTCACCATGCAGAACACATCGGATGGCGGTTTTAGCCTTCCTCATCCCCTACAAGCCACAAACAAAATCTAATGCGGTACAGTTTACAATCCAACCAAGCACTATGGAGGAAACTTTCTCTCTTCGTAAATGCCTAAATCTTTAAGATTTATCGCTGGTTCTTCTGTATTAGCGGTTGGGTGGTTTTGCTCGGACCTGATGGTGCGGAACTGTACACTCTAAATTAAGCAGTGCAATGTTTCTCCTTTTGTGATTTTAACCCTCCTGTACTTGCGTGCAAAATCATAACACGTATACTCGCGCACGGTGTCACAGACCCGAAAATTGAACTTCTCTGTAATGTTGTCATTGTGTATTTTTCAGGCTTTATTGGCATTTATTTGAAGAAGAGGGTATTATTAAATGAAAAAACTCCAAAAAATATGTTTTCTTCGTCTTTATTATGTTTCAATAGATCATCTAATTCAGCCTCCTCAAAACAGAGTAATTTTTGATACCCTAACACAAATAACGAAATTCGAATTTTTCTCTGTTGTTAATTAAAAGTAAGCAACTGAAGATAATTACTGGAAGTATAAAGAGCTATAAAATAACATAAAAACGTATTAATCGATTGTGGTATCATTGGAGTTAGAATCAGAACATAGCATAATTGTATGCTCGAAACAAACATATTTTTTACATTCCATGCACTTGTTGCGTGTTTGTCGGGTATTTTATCGAAGAGAGGAATGTATAACGGCCTTCTAGATAATCACCAGATGATAAAGGTCCTGGAATATAAAGTTTGATATTTCTAATATTCTTTGTCTCTGTATTCTTGGTAAACTAAGAATTAATGCCATTTTTAGACGGGACATAAAAAGATGATATAAAAGGATTTCTAGGAACTTCCTTTTCTTTTTCTTGTTTTCTTGTCGATGTTGTTGATTATAAAAAAATATCCCCGAAACTGTAACTGTTAAAAATTGCCATAAGCCCCCGATTAGTTTATAGTTTACTGTTTACAATTCTTCCACAAGTGATATTCTTTCACAAGTGTGTATATGTACGACTATTTTATTTAGCGAATAACTATACGAAAGTCGAACATTTATATGTTGCTTTTGAACGTATGAATCTAACGACGAATATATCGACGAATAATTGATATATGGATCCGTTCAATCTAGTTACAAAAGGGACTGAAATCAAATAAGAATAGTCGGGTAACGATCTTATGCATTATATTCAATAAAAATTCCACGCCACTAACATTTCATTCAACAATATTCTAGAATATGAAAAAAGGCACTTGTCCAAAAAAGTTACTCCTACACTCGCGTCGGTGTGTAAGACCGAAAGTGTTAAAAAAAGTGGCTCACGTCCTCTTTGTACCAACACATGCGATACGCTAAACGATGACGAACGACGAATAACGAAGCTAGAGAGAATTGCAAAGTCGTGTTGATATTTTCTGAGAAATTAACGAATTATTGATTTTTCGGTCTGACAGACCAATGCGCGAGTATAGGAGTGTTAAAGAACAAATCGGTACATGACACGAGTAAGCCATTCGTAACATTCGTTTTCATGCGTTTTCAGATACGAGGATTGCAAAGAGTGATGATAATCATACGTGATTCATGAAAATGAAAGTTTCGAATCGTTCATTCTGAGAGTCGCGTAGCATTTTGTACTTCTGGTACGATTTGCGATTAACTGTTCCTCCAATTAACTCAAAATCTTTGAAAAATCGGCCAGAAAAAACGGCTAAACGTATCATTATGAAACGATCTCAAGTGTTTTGAGGATACACTAGGCTAAAAATTTGCCAACAAATATTTGAACTTCCTGCAATATTTGCAAAATTACAGATGATATTCTAAAACACTATAAAACACCTACTGTTGGCACATTTTTGAATTCGATGCGAAAAATTTAAATAATTTTTTTTCGTCAAATCAATAAACCAACTTTATACAGAATTTATTGGAATTTATTTCAAAACAACATTGCTTATTGAATTATTCATTTTCAAAGACGAAGTGATAACTTTTCATTTGTTAGATCTGAAATGGAATGTTGTAGAAATCTAGTCATCTAGTAATCTTGCGATTTGTGCACCCTAGCAACCCAATGTTTTTCACTCCTATAGCAACGTTTTTTCACCCAGTTTGTTACTTTGTATCGAACCTTCAAGAATGGAAGACGTATTAAAGGGACTGAAGTTTTGTTAAAAACTCCGTGAGTTTTTTTTTTGAATATCCCGAAATAGTTCAACGAATCGTTCGTTGTTCAACGCTACTGCTGTAATAGAGGTGTTCCCCGAGTGTCCCCCGAGTGTCCCCCGAGTGTCCCCCGAGTGTTCCCCGAGTGTTCCCCGTCGAAACCATCTGCGGTCCATCTAGCGATCGAGATTGGAGTCCCCATTTGCACGAAGAAATCCCAGTGATTAACCCGTTGTAGAAATCCCGCCCCATTAGTGTTCAACCCCATCATTTTGGTGCCGTGACCAGGATGAAGGTCACACAATTCGCCCCGCAAACAAGAAGACGTACGGTCACATAACCTGAAAACCGACACTACCCAGAGCATCCGGTATCCGCACGATATCAAGAAGATTAACAGAGATAAACCCCGTTGCCCGAACTTCTAACGAAATTGGAAAAATTCGTTAATGCTGCCACCCACATTACCCGTGTATAACTGCCCATTGTCCAGTTATCTCAACCTGTTATTTCCCGTTAGTTGCTGATAGAATTAATCATACAAGGCCTCTTTGGAAGAGGTACAAGGTGAGTACCGTTCCAATAAGATCTACTCAATTTTTCGGTACTGCTGGGTCTTTTTCGACCATTTTAGCTGCCCATTTGTGTTCGGAGCTAACGTCAAGATGTCAAATCAGAACGAGAAAAGAATGAAAGCTAAGGAGCTGAAGCGAAAAAACATTCTTGACTCGATTACGCGTTTGGAGACATTCTTGCGGAATTTTGATCCTGATGAACATGGCCACGAAATTCCACTACGACTGGAGCGTATTGAGAAGTTGATGGAGTCTTTCGAAACAGTACAATCAGAGTACGAAGAGCTCGATGTTGATGAAAACTTTGCACTGGAAAATGCCGAAATAAGAGCCAAGGTAGAAGAAAAATATTTTCAAGTGAAAGCTGGTTTGCTACTGAAGCACTCCACCCAACAATTGCCTGTGGCATCAACCTCTACTCAAGCTATCCCCGCGCAACTACCATTTCCCAACCCACTGTCGAACGTTAAACTGCCGACGATCACGCTGCCTGAGTTCGATGGTGATTTTAATGGATGGCTGACCTTCCACGACACCTTCCTTTCCATGATTCACTCGTCAACGGAGATATCAAGTGTGCAGAAATTTCACTATCTTCGCGCTGCTCTAAAGGGAGAAGCAGCGAATCTCATTCATTCTATCGCCATCACCGCTGCGAACTACTCTGTTGCGTGGGACACGCTTATCAAGCGTTATTCCAATAAGAGTCTACTACGAAAAAAGCACATACGAGCGATCCTGAAGTACCCAAAGATCCCAAATGATTCTGTGGAGGCGCTCCACCGCATTCTTGATGATTTTCAACGGCACACCAAGGTACTGCAGCAGTTAGGAGAACCTGTCGAACAATTTAGTTCCATTCTGATAGAGCTGCTGGTAGACAAATTAGATGACGCCTCCCACAGCGCATGGGAGGAATCAATTGCATCAGATGAAAATCCGACCTACGATAAAATGGTTGAGTTCCTGCAGAAAAGGACTCGAGTACTGGAGACGATTATGGTCAACCGGCCAAGCCCATCCCAATCCAGAACCGGAAACCACAATTCTGGAATCCAAAAGCAGAATGCCTCCCGTGTCAGTTCCAACGCTATGGCTGAAAGTGTTAACAAGGAATATCCGTTATGTCCCGCCTGTGAAAAACAAAGGCATTCGCTGATGGACTGCCTCTTATTCAACGAAATGAATATTCAAGATCGTTTGAGGGTCGTAAACGACAAAAAGCTATGTAGCAATTGCTTCCGTAGCGACCATTTTGCTCGTACTTGTCGCTCAAAGTTTGTGTGCAAGCAATGCACCAAGCGACACCACACGATGATACACCCCGGTTACATCGAAGTTCAATTGCATCCGGAACCTAAATCAGAGACAACCCCGAAAACAGAAATCGAGCCCCTACCTGGTCCCTCTCGCGTGGTATCTGCTATTGCCACCACCGAGACTCTGGCTGCCGACAATAGTGCTCACATAGCAGCATCCAGCGCAGCTGTAGAAGGAAACAAAATGAGTGTACTTCTTTCTACTGTGGTTCCAATAATCGTAGATGCATATGGACAAGAGCACTTGGCTCGAGCCCTGCTGGACACAGGGTCGCAGCCGAACGCAATCAGTGAACGGTTGTGTCATCAATTGCATCTTACCCGCACAACAGTCAACGTCCCCATAACGGGTGTAGACGGTACCCTCACGAACGCTAAATATCAGGTGACAACTGAGCTCCGATCCAGAGTGAATGATTTCAAGCAGCAAATGAATTTTCTCGTCCTGCGAAAAGTTACCAGTGATACCCCAGCAGTTTCATATTCTACTACCCAATGGAAAATTCCGGAATCAGTTTTGTTAGCCGATCCTGAGTTTAACATTTCCCGAAGAATCGACCTCATAATTGGCGCAGGTCATTTCTACACTCTTTTGCTAGATGGACGAATTCGCTTGGCCCAGAATCTTCCCATGCTGGTCGAAACGGTCTTTGGCTGGATCGTCACTGGTCAAATGAAGCACGATGAATCAAGAGAAGCAGTAACTTGTCATGTAGCTTTAGTCCCGTCGATCGAAGATCAACTACAACGTTTGTGGAAACTTGAGGAGGTGACCGGAACGAATAATACGGCAGATGAGCAGCACCCTCCTCAACGATTCGATTCGTCAGAACAAATTCAAGGAAGACACCCAGATCTCAAATTGCAGTACCCTAATATTATCGAAGAATACACCGTCACGAAGAAGGACAGTTCAACGACTAAAGATCGAATCATATTTGAAGACTCACTGAAGATTGCTCAGGACGAATTGCTCACCATTGTTCTGCGTTTCCGACACATCTCAACTGTGCTTATGGGTAATATTGGAAAAATATCCCGCTATGTTTTGTTTAGTCCCGACGATCACCTGCTCCAAAGAAAATTCTGGAAATACAGAAGCACGCACGATTTTATCTCGTCCTTACAAATTATGCACAAAGTACTACTAGATGAAGACATGCACTGTGCCAAAGCCACCCTCCTGTGCTTAGGTTGGGGTGATGAAATCACTCCAAATCTTCATCGTAAGTGGAAACCATTTTGCCAAAAACCCACATCTCTTCCAAAATTACGGATTGATCAAAATACGTTCATCTCGTATTACCGCAACACATTAAAAAAATCATATGAAGCATGGATTTATATACGTTTGGAAGATGATAATAGCAACGTCAAAGTATCCAAGTCGGAGATAGCCCCGTTGGAGCCAATCAGCTTTCCAAGATTCGAGCTGAGTGACACTCTCGTAGCATCCCTTGAGCCCAAGAAAGTATGGCCAATTCAAAATCTCCCACGCTCCGAGTTCCCAACGGAAGAACTCGAACAACGTCAAGTACTCACTCATCAAGCTTCTCTCTCCCACAAGCTGTTCCTGCAATCATTGTACTGCACCAATTGAAGCTGATCCAAGGTGGTAATAATGTCAGCACCAAATCAGACCTCTATCAGCTACCACTGAATCGGCTGAACTTCTATTGGCGATTTCAAGCCCACAGCCATCAATGTTGTCACCGGTCAAAATCGAAGTACCCGAAATAGTTCCAGATGCAAAATACGATCAACAGAAATACTGCAACAACATCTTCAGAGACGTGGCGGTTCCACAATCTTTAGGAGGTATACTGAAGTCATCAATATTGAAGGTACCCTTACGCAAAGAAGAAGAATTATTAATTATAACATAGATTTTAGTTGTTATTGAAAATTGTATTTTCAAGGTGGCCGGTTAATGTTAGATCTGAAATGGAATGTTGTAGAAATCTAGTCATCTAGTAATCTTGCGATTTGTGCACCCTAGCAACCCAATGTTTTTCGCTCCTATAGCAACGTTTTTTCACCCAGTTTGTTACTTTGTATCGAACCTTCAAGAATGGAAGACATATTAAAGGGACTGAAGTTTTGTTAAAAACTCCGTGAGTTTTTTTTTTTGAATATCCCGAAATAGTTCAACGAATCGTTCGTTGTTCAACGCTACTGCTGTAATAGAGGTGTTCCCCGAGTGTCCCCCGAGTGTCCCCCGAGTGTTCCCCGAGTGTTCCCCGTCGAAACCATCTGCGGTCCATCTAGCGATCGAGATTGGAGTCCCCATTTGCACGAAGAAATCCCAGTGATTAACCCGTTGTAGAAACCCCGCCCCATTAGTGTTCAACCCCATCATCATTCAAACAAGAATTTCTCTATATGGAAAGGTATTACAGGAACGTTCAAGGAACCAAATGAAAACTGGTTGATAAGGTTGATTAGAATTGCTATTGAGTTTGTTAGCAAAAAATTGTGTTAGTCCACAAAATCTTTGAAAAAACTTTTTTTTTTTATTTCTACCCGATATTATTATCCACTACACCTACACACCAAAATAACAATATGTACGTAAAATGTTCTAATACCTGAAATTTGAAGTTTCAAAATGATGTATATCCCATCTATATGCGTTGATTTTTCACGAAGTTCCAGTATGTCAAAAACCACTCAAAATTTTAGCACTCTGTTCCGTTAATTTTTTGACCAGTATATTTGATTATGCTTATACATACTATTGCTAAATTTAGATTAAAATGATATTTAACATGTATGAAAAAAAAAATATTTGCAGGTTTTCATGATTTATTCAGTAACATATATTCGCTAGCGGTTAGAGTTACGATTGATGTCCAATAAGTCTCGCATTAGATTTTATCCCAATCATTTATATCGTATATTACGCTTTCGTTACATCCAAAGTAAGATTCTGATAGGTTCACTGGACAAATCACGCATATATATCCCAATTTATTCCCATTTCCCAAACGCCGCTATCTCTGCGAAACAAACTATTTCTCCCAATTTGAATGTCCTTGTTGATGGTAAGCAACTTTATCGTCCAACACGAACTTGACGATGATTTATGTTTCGGAGTCCTCTGTCCGAGCCCTTCTCAATCATAGTGTCGCATAGAATCGATACGCCCCTTGTGAGCCGCTCGGGATTAAAAGGGTGAATCGTGAATAATTTTATGTTGTTTCTGAGCGAATCCCCATCATTACTCTTTTTTACCGTTGCTTTCTTCTCTATTTCTATGTTACGTTACTAATACGTTGCATAAAGCAGTTAAAATGCTTTAGGCAGTTTCCGAACTCGCAGTTCAGAGAAAAAATGCGTTCCAGTCCCCTTTAAACACTCCACATCTGGCGATTTGATTTCCAATTATAGACGCAGTGCTTTCCTTAAGAACAGATTAAACAGGCTTTTCACATTCCATCTCACTCCCTCTGGCAACTGTCCTTCTTACCCACCAGTACAATTATTTCAATAAATATATTCCACTCAAAAATGAATTTATTTTTCCGTATATACCTAATATCGCTTCTCTGTTACCTCACAAACCGAAATATAACCATCGGCGAATTGAATCTATAGATATAAAAATGGATTTCTGTCTGTCTGTTTGTCTGATTCTTATGGACTCGGAAACTACTGAACCGATCGTCTGGTAATTGGTATGTAGGGGTTTTTGGGGTCGGGGAAGGTTCTTATGATAGTTCGAGACCCCTCCGCCCTCCCTAAGGGGGGGCTGCCATACAAATGAAACATGAATTTCTGCATTACTCGGGAATTAATCATGCAGACGAAACCAAATTGGGCATGTAGAGGTTTCAGGGTGCAATAAATATTTCTATGGTGGTTAGATACTCCTCCCCCTCTCTAAGGGGGGGGGCTGCCAAACGAATGAAATACAAATTTCTGCATTACTCGAGGACGAATCAAGCAAACGAAACCACAGTTGACATGTGGAAGTTTTAGGACGCAATACATGTTTCTATGGTGGTAAGATACTCCTCTTCCCTCTCTAAGGGGGGCTGTCATACAAATGAAACACAAATTACTCGGGAATTAATCAAGCAAACGAAACCACAGTTGACATGTGGAAGTTTTAGGGTGCAATAAATGTTTCTATAGCGTTAGACATTCCTCCCCCCTCTCTAAGAGGAGGCTGCCATACAAATGAAACACAAATTTTTGCATTACTCAAGGAATATTCAAGCTAAAGGAACCAAATTTGGTATATGGAGGTTTCAGGAGACAATAAAAGTATCAATGGTGCCCCAAAGGTGGGGGCTGCATTACTCGAAAATCAATCAGGCACACGGAGCCAAATTTGGGATGTGAGGGTTTTGGGTACGATAAATGTGTCTATGATGGTACGACACCCTTCCCTCCTCTGGAATGGAGAGGGAGTCCCATAAAAATAATACACATATTTAAACCAAACACGACAATTGAAAATTTTCGGAAAACTCTGAAGGAAAATGGGAAAATTCGTAAAATTCAATTCGCATATGTTCTACAATTACATATTGACAAGTCCATTTGATGTTTGCGCTAACGAAATTGATCTTGGTTCGAAAGTGGAAATGGATTTTAATGTGATAAAACGCACTCCCATATCGTCTTCTATCTATATAAATAAAAATGAATCGCCGAATGTTTTGATAAGAGCAAAACTCGAGAAAGGAATTGTCTGATTTAGGGCTGTCTTCATTCTATCATATTTTCTGTATCAAACCTTTATTCCATGTAACTGAGAAACATGTTATTTGCAAGTGAATGGAAACCCTTGCACGAAAATTGTGTTTGAAAATAATCTGATATCGTGTTTTGGTAGAAGTACTGAAATTTTATAGTAAAAAATAAATTTAAAGGGTAGATTAGAAAATCAATCAATGAACAGTTCTGCGATTGGACCTATGAACGTGCGCTTAGTAAGAAAACGTTGGTAAGGAAAAATAAATTTTGGGCGGGACGAAGTTTGCCGGGTCAGCTAGTTTTGATATAAAATCACTCAAAATGCTTAATACTTAAGCAGCTAAAATTACATCCACACGCGGAATCATGTATGATTTTCGGTTTTTGTTTCCCTTTTCCACTTTTGATCAGTATTCGTTTCCATATGGTGGCTTAAATAATATAGAATAATATGTAGAAAGTGTTCTTATTAACAGAAATTTGAAATTCAAAATGTAACTATACAAATCAACCACCTGTCCATATTACCCCCACTGTCCGTATTACCCGCGGGTCCCCTTCTCCTAACGAAAGGTTAATATTTGTTTCGCGAAATGACATTAACTTTATGAGCAGCCGAATGCTGACATTTCTTACCAGTCGAATATTTCAATCATAAATACAGCTCGACCTGATTACATCCCTATTTCATTGAATCGGCTAAAATATGCTGATACTGTCTACTTCCATATGCTATGAACCGAATTTTATTTATGTTTTCCAAAATTGATTACGGGAGCTTGGACAATATAGACAATCAAAATATTAATTTCAATCCGCTATTTTGCATTAGCTGTGAGAAGAAATCCCACGGTTTTATGTAATTTGTGGCGGATTATTGTTTTGCGGGAAGAAATTACAAAAAAAAATGTTGAAAATAGCCATTTTTGAAGCACCCTTGCTAAGCAGCATAAAGTAATTAAAAATTTAATACCACCATTCTTAACTTTGTTTGTGTATTAGGAATGAATCCGTAAACCTTCGCCCTTTTATAATTTCAGCGAAAATGAAAGGGAAAATATCGCTCATTGTAGTGTTCTCATCCGGAATGGTTCGAAATTTATCTAGAACGTTTGCCCAAAACAGAAATTCATTTCCCTGACTTTTTTTTGCTTCGCACTTTTTTCGTTCAATTCAAGAATATAACACAGTTTTTTCTCCTCCTCTCATCGTACTGCTATCCATTCCACAACAGATTTTGTTATTTTTATGATGGGTCGTTTCATCAAGTTACACATTTATGTGTGTACAGAAGGCCTTCGTTAACGACCTATTTTTTATAGCTCAAAATCATCTTCGTAATCGAAGAACGGATGGTGCTGAACACTGATGATGGTGTTTTTCTTCATATAATTTGGTTTCTATCAATATTGTGATTAAAAAAGTCATCCGAAATAATAATAGGCCGATTATTTTATGCTTGTGGTATTCGAGTTTACGTAAAATAACTAAAGTGGTTTAGAATTCACCATAGGTGTGTTAATTTGTAGTGTCGCACAACAATTTTGTGAATTAAATGAGGTTAAATTCATTGTCTGACCGAATTGCGAAGAAACTATCTGGAAATGACTTTTTTCACGGCTTTTCGCACATTGGATAAAATAGATAGGAGGTTTCTGCTCATTCTTTCATTCCTTCATTCCTTCATTCTATCATTCCTTCATTCTTTCATTATTTCATTCTTTCATTCTTTCATTCTTTCATTCTTTCATTCTTTCATTCTTTCATTATTTCATTCTTTCATTCTTTCATTCTTTCATTCTTTCATTCTTTCATTCTTTCATTCTTTCATTCTTTCATTCTTTCATTCTTTCATTCTTTCATTCTTTCATTCTTTCATTCTTTCATTCTTTCATTCTTTCATTCTTTCATTCTTTCATTCTTTCATTCTTTCATTCTTTCATTCTTTCATTCTTTCATTCTTTCATTCTTTCATTCTTTCATTCTTTCATTCTTTCATTCTTTCATTCTTTCATTCTTTCATTCTTTCATTCTTTCATTCTTTCATTCTTTCATTCTTTCATTCTTTCATTCTTTCATTCTTTCATTCTTTCATTCTTTCATTCTTTCATTCTTTCATTCTTTCATTCTTTCATTCTTTCATTCTTTCATTCTTTCATTCTTTCATTCTTTCATTCTTTCATTCTTTCATTCTTTCATTCTTTCATTCTTTCATTCTTTCATTCTTTCATTCTTTCATTCTTTCATTCTTTCATTCTTTCATTCTTTCATTCTTTCATTCTTTCATTCTTTCATTCTTTCATTCTTTCATTCTTTCATTCTTTCATTCTTTCATTCTTTCATTCTTTCATTCTTTCATTCTTTCATTCTTTCATTCTTTCATTCTTTCATTCTTTCATTCTTTCATTCTTTCATTCTTTCATTCTTTCATTATTTCATTCTTTCATTCTTTCATTCTTTCATTCTTTCATTCTTTCATTCTTTCATTCTTTCATTCTTTCATTCTTTCATTCTTTCATTTTTCATTCTTTCATTCTTTCATTCTTTCATTCTTTCATTCTTTCATTCTTTCATTCTTTCATTCTTTCATTCTTTCATTCTTTCATTCTTTCATTCTTTCATTCTTTCATTCTTTCATTCTTTCATTCTTTCACTCTTTCATTCTTTCATTCTTTCATTATTTCATTCTTTCATTCTTTCATTCTTTCATTCTTTCATTCTTTCATTCTTTCATTCTTTCATTCTTTCATTCTTTCATTCTGTCATTCTTTCATTCTTTCATTCTTTCATTCTTTCATTCTTTCATTCATTCATTCTTTCATTCTTTCATTCTTTCATTCTTTCATTCTTTCATTCTTTCATTCTTTCATTCTTTCATTCTTTCATTCTTTCATTCTTTCATTCTTTCATTCTTTCATTCTTTCATTCTTTCATTCTTTCATTCTTTCATTCTTTCATTCTTTCATTCTTTCATTCTTTCATTCTTTCATTCTTTCATTCTTTCATTCTTTCATTCTTTCATTCTTTCATTCTTTCATTCTTTCATTCTTTCATTCTTTCATTCTTTCATTCTTTCATTCTTTCATTCTTTCATTCTTTCATTCTTTCATTCTTTCATTCTTTCATTCTTTCATTCTTTCATTCTTTCATTCTTTCATTCTTTCATTCTTTCATTCTTTCATTCTTTCATTCTTTCATTCTTTCATTCTTTCATTCTTTCATTCTTTCATTCTTTCATTCTTTCGTTCTTTCATTCTTTCATTCTTTCATTCTTTCATTCTTTCATTCTTTCATTCTTTCATTCTTTCATTCTTTCATTCTTTCATTCTTTCATTCTTTCATTCTTTCATTCTTTCATTCTTTCATTCTTTCATTCTTTCATTCTTTCATTCTTTCATTCTTTCATTCTTTCATTCTTTCATTCTTTCATTCTTTCATTCTTTCATTCTTTCATTCTTTCATTCTTTCATTCTTTCATTCTTTCATTCTTTCATTCTTTCATTCTTTCATTCTTTCATTCTTTCATTCTTTCATTCTTTCATTCTTTCATTCTTTCATTCTTTCATTCTTTCATTCTTTCATTCTTTCATTCTTTCATTCTTTCATTCTTTCATTCTTTCATTCTTTCATTCTTTCATTCTTTCATTCTTTCATTCTTTCATTCTTTCATTTTTGATGCGTGACCCCTCGAAGCGTTTGCAATTGGTCCGTTCTTTTGAAAATTAAATCGTACGCGAAGGGGTTAAATAAAAAAAAATCTCAAATTGGCTATACATTCATTTGCAATTCGGGGCGTCAGTGTATTCAACATATCTATAATGTCAATCCGAATACGGATATTGTTTGTTGAAACTGAATCCTAACATTTTGAATTCGGAATGTTCTATCTGGATGTGTATCTTATATCTAAGTCAAAAATCCATATATGTGATTCGGAATTTAGTTTCTTCAACCTAGGAATCTGGAAATAGTTCGAGTTCGTTTGCATAAATCTGCATAACCGAGGCATAACATGTAAAAAAATTTAAGACGAATGAGCTAAATGAATGAAATGGTAAGACATTTAAATCATTAATAATAGTTCTCTACTCCAATAAATCGATATCACTCGTAGAAAACTCTATTGCAATTTCAGTTGTACGACTTCGTAACATTTTCCAACAAGAAGAAAATGATATTACTACTCGCAATGTTCCATGCATGTCGATTCAATTTGGATATATATATTTTTATATATTTTTTTTTATCCAAAATATATATTTTTATTAAGGCTCATATGGCGTCAGCCTAACGGGGCCGGGAGTTCAATATTTCGACAACGTTTGCTTACAACTATGTTAGTAATATGTAACCGATTACTCGCGGTTGGCTCGAAGTTAGTATTACAAGCGTTCTCATAATTGGTATGCTGCAGTCTTCGATGCTCTGTACGTGTGCCCGACACGGGATACCTCCTATTGGGATGCAGCTGACCATTAATCAGCAATTTGGATATGTATGTATACATTTTTGGGCAACACTCTCATCAAGTCGCTACAGATACTCGATAAAGTTCACCCTACACGGGAAGAAACATATTGCGTTTTTTCGACCAGCTAATCATGAATTATCAACTCCCTCATTTGGAGCCGAATCGCACTTGCGAGCAACGAAGTGCTACGCTTATCCGATACAGTACCACGAATATATAATTTCCCATTCAATTTAACGAATTGGTTTGGAAGGAATAAGTTCTTCACTTCCAATTTCGTAATTTTTCATCAAATTTCCATTAATCTTGAGGGGGAGTTCTTCCAACTCAATTCGCAATAAAAATTTCCAGTGTTCAATTTCCCTAATCAAAAATTGAATTCCTGTTCACATTTGCAAATCCGGGCATTGCTCTGCACTCAGAAACTTTTCCTGACAGACGGTAAATCATACAGCATTTCCTATTTTCGCATCCACCTGTCAAAAGGAAGTGAGTGGGTAACAATTTACATAAGTTCAGATAATCAAAAATAGAAAGAAGAAACACGTCAATTGGCAACCAATGCAAGGCGGTGTCGAAGATTCAGCGCAGGGCCAAGAGGAATCCGTGTTCCCCAATCTCAGAAACATCAACTTTAACGGTGTCATTTACAGCTCGTTGGCACGTTTCCAGAATCGATGGTTTCGATGGAAGCTTTACAGGTTTTGAGAATGTTCGCACATCAAGTATACTCTCGCTGGTAAGCACTTTCGCCCTTGGACTCACGTTTGACCTTGCACATGTAAATGAGTCCGTCAATCAATCACCTGGCTGGCGAGAGGAATGGAATAATGTTGCTGATAATGAGCATTCGAATGGTGGTAATTTTCGGAGAGCAAAGGGGAGGGAAACGGTTATCAGCGGCGCTCGATTTGCTTCTGATAGCACGTACGCGAATCCAACCTGCAGTGGAAACGACTAAATTTCAATGCATCTACATTTCTCATCCGTACTTATTTTGAATTTCTGATGAGCAAATAAGGTGTTTGAAGCATATGTTTATCCCGAGACCAGCCTGAATGATGAGGGTAAGTTAATCGAACCATACAGGGAAGTGTTATTCTTCCAAAAGAACAATATTAAACACCCGTCAGAAACTGCGTCCTTCATTTTATTACGAGAAAGGTCTTACATTCTTGGAAAAGCACAACATCGGGTTTGGAATTAAAATTAACTCATCAGACAGTTATGCAGACTGCGAGGAAATCTGTCTGACCTTGGGTTGAAGTTCAGAGGAAATCGTAAATCAAATGATGGCAAACACTTGTCGACTTACCCGGTGAAGCAAATTACATCGGCTGCCCCCAACCCAAACCACGATGATAACGGTCCCTCTTCAAATTAGTTAAGGGAAATCTTGACTCATGTTTCCCGAATGGCTCCTATCATCGCTTACCTTGTTGTCAATCCCTGATGAAAAGAGTTATTTAGTACTTCGCTTGTCTCGACTCCATGGGAATTTTTCAAGATTTGTTCGATATGCAATAGATTACGAGTCTATATTCCGTAAATGATTGACATTGACTTGCTCGAAATGCACATGTAGTGTTCGTTCTGCGGATGCTATGAAGAGAGGAATTATACCAACTCAAGTTCCGTCTGTTATGCAAGCTATTTAGTACAGAAGAAACTATTTGCGATTTCTTTTACAGAATTTCATTCCAGCTAGCGAGTAGTGGACACTTTCTCTTAATGCTGATATAATACACAGCGGTTTCGCTTGTATAAATCGTTCGTTCGAAATACAAATGCAATATTCGTTCTACGGGGACAACCGTGAATCGCTCACAAGTCGAATGAAGTGGTGTTTGTGTCTTGCTCTCTGATCTTCTTAGCACCGCAAACGGTTAAAATAATGGAAATCGTAAGCATTACAATTTTTTTTCATGCATTTGTTCTGCCTATTTTTATGCTTGCCTACCCGTACCGTCAGTAACGGACAACTAATGCATTCGTTTCCGCCCGTTTTCAACTTGTTTTGGTATAAATAAGCCATCCGCGATTTGAAATCACAGTTTAAATCCAGCTAGCGAGCGCACAACATTCATTCCTGTGTGGCTCCTAAAACCGAGGAATCACCCACCGCGCTCTGTGACACTATGTCGCTACGAGCCCGGAGATAGTAACGCACCAAGTATGTGCCTACAAGGTGGGATGCTTCAATAAAGCATAACGGGTGTTATCGACAAGGTTAACGATATAATCGAGAAGCGCCACACAATTCCTAATGGTGATATCACACACATATACACCACAGCTCCTTAAAAAATACAAGGAATGGAAGATATTTCAAAACAGCAGTGCAATGTTGTTCGATGGAAGCAGCGCGTAGATTTTCATGTCATTGCATGTAGATTTACTTGATTTGTTCGGAAAGATTGTTTTGTCCGAATTACGGTACTGAATACCAACAAGTGAGCGTTACTTTGTGTGATCGAATTGAATAGGGGAGGGTAGTCCGAATCTGACAAGTTGTCCTGAGCCGACTCCCGCTTGGATCTCGGGAATGGCACTATCTACCGAAATTTTGGTAGTTTGAAATGAAAGGTGTCACAACGCTGGCAATTTGGTTGAATAATGACCTTTCACCTGCTCCATGCCACGTTGCATTGAACGGTGATGCAAATAACGCGACTGCAACATCTTCTGTTAGTGACACTCTAGAGAGCGATCAGCCAACGTCATATGTTGAAGTTGAGAGGTAATTTGAAAATATTTCTGAAAATATAAATCGCTCGTGTCGGTCAGTGCAATCATTCTATGCAATTAATTATGGGTTTGTTATATAGAGTAAGGGTTTGCTATGAAGTATGCGTTTCTTTGATGTGTCAATTGGGAAAGTTAAAACTAAACTCTTAACTATCGGCCTAGAGAGAAGCCATTTTCTAGCCTTGCTGCTGTTGTCGTCTGATCACCAGCTAGACGATTGATGACGATTGAGACTAGACGTGTCTGTAGTATGCATTTCATCTTCTTCTTTGTTTGTTTACGAAGAAGTCTTTCGATTCATTCGTCTCAGACAGTTAAATTTAATATTATACAAGAAGCCGGTTTCATTCAGAAACGCAATCAAATTGGTTTCTTGAGATTCGTCTCGGCCGAGAATATCGGATGCATGTTCCACCAGAATATATCCCAGCTTAGGCTGATTTGAAGTTTAAACCAAACGGATGATGTCAGATAGAGGACATGGAATATCTATCTTCTTCTTTCCTCCCCTTTCCAGCCGGCTTATCAACGACTGTATTTCCGAGAATTAAGGGAAAACCAGGAATTCAATGGAAGATGTCATTTTTCTGAAACGTATCCTTTTGTTGCTTGGTCCAGCGTATAGGGAGTCCGTTCCGCGCATATCTTGTTGCAGTATTTTAAGTTTGGAGTATCTATAAAATAGACAAAGGTAAGTGTCATGTAACATTGCATCAACCGAGAGGTATAAATTATTTAACTAAGTGACTTTTTATAGTTTTATTCTAGGCCTCGATCAGCGAACGACTTATGCTGAAGCTGAGACTTAATATGAAGGTAAGAATGTGTTTTTGAACCAAAAAATCACGCATCAGAGCCACCCAGAGATTGTACTAAAGAATTAATTATTAAATTTCGTTCCATCCTGCGTTTATATCGAAAGTGATAATTGAATTGAAGGCATTAGAATGTCATATGTTCGTAGTCCTACGTTAATAATGCAGTCGTGTCTTGGACAACACCGTTCTTTTTTTTGTCAGGCAAACATCATTATCACCATATAAAATTGGGTTTATCTAGGGAACGGCCCTAGTATAAAACGTTCTATATGGTTTTTAATTTGTAAGTTCCATTTTTATATTAATTTTCTTAGAAGGTTGCAATTTCGCAAAGTACTGAAATTTGATATTTGAATAAAAAAACTCCATTTTGGTGAGTTCCACACAGTACCACTATACGTCAAACTTTGTTAAAATGAATAAAGTTTCTTATGAAAAGAACACAAAAAATATCGGAGAGGGGTTGTTTTGAGATAGAAATATTTTCGGTATTGAATAAAAATTTTGAAAAATATTTTCAAACAGTATTTGGAATGTATTGTTTTCTGAACAGCTTTATCGAACACCATATTTTAATCAGATATCTGGATTTTGCGTTACGATTTAAAAAAAAAAACAATCAATGATTATGAATACGCCCTCTAAAAAATCATTCCCAATTTAAACTGAAATTAATGATATTGAAAAATGTCATTCTGGGTGGCTGCCACCTTATGTGCAAGGTTTTTCGGAATTGATCCATAGCGAAAGGCCTGTACGTATGAGAGGAAATTGAGGCATCGTCTATCTGTGAATAACATGACGAGGGATTGAAGCGAAATTCGATTAAGGGTGTACCACTTTTTGGTCTTACATGCGAAGATTTTCGCCTTTAAGTGGGAGTTTACAAACGTTTACATAGAGTAACTTATTCATATTATTTTTTTCTGATCAAATAAGAATGTATTATAGTTCGGTTACAAGATATAAATAAATCGCTGTTCCCATCTATGAAGCTCTTTCAAAAATGAATTTAGAATAGCTCTGATGGTCCACAGAGCTTTTGATTAAAATTGCTCAATTGTTCATTGAAAATTTTCGTACCATTGTTCGTCAACTACAATATATTAATTATATAACTGATGAAAGAAAAAAAAACATAAAACTGCAGCTAACATCATAAATAATTGAACGCTTTCGAATAATAGCCAAACTATTCGAGCAATTCGACGGAGTAGATCTCCCCGAGATAGACAGCCTGACAGGGGCACAATGTTTGCTGGTGAATAATAGAGCATAAATTCGCACCCACTGGATTTTGACTAGCGCGTGGGGGGTAAAAAAAAGAGTCCAGACAGAAGAAACTATTTGCGATTTCTTTTACAGAATTTCATTCCAGCTAGCGAGTAGTGGACACTTTCTCTTAATGCTGATATAATACACAGCGGTTTCGCTTGTATAAATCGTTCGTTCGAAATACAAATGCAATATTCGTTCTACGGGGACAACCGTGAATCGCTCACAAGTCGAATGAAGTGGTGTTTGTGTCTTGCTCTCTGATCTTCTTAGCACCGCAAACGGTTAAAATAATGGAAATCGTAAGCATTACAATTTTTTTTCATGCATTTGTTCTGCCTATTTTTATGCTTGCCTACCCGTACCGTCAGTAACGGACAACTAATGCATTCGTTTCCGCCCGTTTTCAACTTGTTTTGGTATAAATAAGCCATCCGCGATTTGAAATCACAGTTTAAATCCAGCTAGCGAGCGCACAACATTCATTCCTGTGTGGCTCCTAAAACCGAGGAATCACCCACCGCGCTCTGTGACACTATGTCGCTACGAGCCCGGAGATAGTAACGCACCAAGTATGTGCCTACAAGGTGGGATGCTTCAATAAAGCATAACGGGTGTTATCGACAAGGTTAACGATATAATCGAGAAGCGCCACACAATTCCTAATGGTGATATCACACACATATACACCACAGCTCCTTAAAAAATACAAGGAATGGAAGATATTTCAAAACAGCAGTGCAATGTTGTTCGATGGAAGCAGCGCGTAGATTTTCATGTCATTGCATGTAGATTTACTTGATTTGTTCGGAAAGATTGTTTTGTCCGAATTACGGTACTGAATACCAACAAGTGAGCGTTACTTTGTGTGATCGAATTGAATAGGGGAGGGGAGTCCGAATCTGACAAGTTGTCCTGGCACTATCTACCGAAATTTTGGTAGTTTGAAATGAAAGGTGTCACAACGCTGGCAATTTGGTTGAATAATGACCTTTCACCTGCTCCATGCCACGTTGCATTGAACGGTGATGCAAATAACGCGACTGCAACATCTTCTGTTAGTGACACTCTAGAGAGCGATCAGCCAACGTCATATGTTGAAGTTGAGAGGTAATTTGAAAATATTTCTGAAAATATAAATCGCTCGTGTCGGTCAGTGCAATCATTCTATGCAATTAATTATGGGTTTGTTATATAGAGTAAGGGTTTGCTATGAAGTATGCGTTTCTTTGATGTGTCAATTGGGAAAGTTAAAACTAAACTCTTAACTATCGGCCTAGAGAGAAGCCATTTTCTAGCCTTGCTGCTGTTGTCGTCTGATCACCAGCTAGACGATTGATGACGATTGAGACTAGACGTGTCTGTAGTATGCATTTCATCTTCTTCTTTGTTTGTTTACGAAGAAGTCTTTCGATTCATTCGTCTCAGACAGTTAAATTTAATATTATACAAGAAGCCGGTTTCATTCAGAAACGCAATCAAATTGGTTTCTTGAGATTCGTCTCGGCCGAGAATATCGGATGCATGTTCCACCAGAATATATCCCAGCTTAGGCTGATTTGAAGTTTAAACCAAACGGATGATGTCAGATAGAGGACATGGAATATCTATCTTCTTCTTTCCTCCCCTTTCCAGCCGGCTTATCAACGACTGTATTTCCGAGAATTAAGGGAAAACCAGGAATTCAATGGAAGATGTCATTTTTCTGAAACGTATCCTTTTGTTGCTTGGTCCAGCGTATAGGGAGTCCGTTCCGCGCATATCTTGTTGCAGTATTTTAAGTTTGGAGTATCTATAAAATAGACAAAGGTAAGTGTCATGTAACATTGCATCAACCGAGAGGTATAAATTATTTAACTAAGTGACTTTTTATAGTTTTATTCTAGGCCTCGATCAGCGAACGACTTATGCTGAAGCTGAGACTTAATATGAAGGTAAGAATGTGTTTTTGAACCAAAAAATCACGCATCAGAGCCACCCAGAGATTGTACTAAAGAATTAATTATTAAATTTCGTTCCATCCTGCGTTTATATCGAAAGTGATAATTGAATTGAAGGCATTAGAATGTCATATGTTCGTAGTCCTACGTTAATAATGCAGTCGTGTCTTGGACAACACCGTTCTTTTTTTTGTCAGGCAAACATCATTATCACCATATAAAATTGGGTTTATCTAGGGAACGGCCCTAGTATAAAACGTTCTATATGGTTTTTAATTTGTAAGTTCCATTTTTATATTAATTTTCTTAGAAGGTTGCAATTTCGCAAAGTACTGAAATTTGATATTTGAATAAAAAAACTCCATTTTGGTGAGTTCCACACAGTACCACTATACGTCAAACTTTGTTAAAATGAATAAAGTTTCTTATGAAAAGTACACAAAAAATATCGGAGAGGGGTTGTTTTGAGATAGAAATATTTTCGGTATTGAATAAAAATTTTGAAAAATATTTTCAAACAGTATTTGGAATGTATTGTTTTCTGAACAGCTTTATCGAACACCATATTTTAATCAGATATCTGGATTTTGCGTTACGATTTAAAAAAAAAAACAATCAATGATTATGAATACGCCCTCTAAAAAATCATTCCCAATTTAAACTGAAATTAATGATATTGAAAAATGTCATTCTGGGTGGCTGCCACCTTATGTGCAAGGTTTTTCGGAATTGATCCATAGCGAAAGGCCTGTACGTATGAGAGGAAATTGAGGCATCGTCTATCTGTGAATAACATGACGAGGGATTGAAGCGAAATTCGATTAAGGGTGTACCACTTTTTGGTCTTACATGCGAAGATTTTCGCCTTTAAGTGGGAGTTTACAAACGTTTACATAGAGTAACTTATTCATATTATTTTTTTCTGATCAAATAAGAATGTATTATAGTTCGGTTACAAGATATAAATAAATCGCTGTTCCCATCTATGAAGCTCTTTCAAAAATGAATTTAGAATAGCTCTGATGGTCCACAGAGCTTTTGATTAAAATTGCTCAATTGTTCATTGAAAATTTTCGTACCATTGTTCGTCAACTACAATATATTAATTATATAACTGATGAAAGAAAAAAAAACATAAAACTGCAGCTAACATCATAAATAATTGAACGCTTTCGAATAATAGCCAAACTATTCGAGCAATTCGACGGAGTAGATCTCCCCGAGATAGACAGCCTGACAGGGGCACAATGTTTGCTGGTGAATAATAGAGCATAAATTCGCACCCACTGGATTTTGACTAGCGCGTGGGGGGTAAAAAAAAGAGTCCGTTCGCCTAGGGCTAGAATAAATTTGTTTGCAGAGCTTTGTTTGGCCTAGATTCTAGCAAATCGTCAAGTATTCAAAAGCTACCGCGACAAATGGCACCAGGCTATTGTTAGGTGGTCCTGGTTTGGCTCACGCTTTGAGAGATGGAATCAGGAAGCACTATCAGGAACACGACGCATGCGTCCGTCGTCGTTCGTTGCGTAACGCGTGGTTTGCGGGGACAATAAATCAGCTCACTGTTCCACTGACGCGGTACATGAAAAGCGGATTTGTGGACTGAAAAATGTTCAAGTGCGCAATTGAGCTATGCTATAATTCGTAATAGCATCTGCGATCATCAGATAGAAATGGTAAGCCCGCTGTGCCATGAATCTATATTCTCTCTTTGTTTGTGCCCTGAAAGACACTAAAGTAGTTTCGTCTAGTACAATAATGATGCTATGAGTGGAAAGCAGAGATTTAATCAAATATAAAAAAATTGTATGTGAATGGTATGCAAATCATCTGTCTATCGTTTGTTCCGCTTCTCGATTTTTCTCCCTCAGTAAAGCTCGAAAACGAACAAACGCTGTACCATTCTATGAATGTTTTTTGAAATGTTTTTCATTCTATCGAGAAATAATAATTCACTTCCAGTGTGTTCATAAAATAATACATTATATACACCAAATTAGTATAATTTAAAGTTACTCCCAAAATTTATGATGAGGCGAAAGCAAAATTTCGGTCCATTTCGTTTTTACGTGTTCGTTTTTCATCATCAGAGCCCAATCATTTTCGTTCACTATCCTTTAACTCCACACCAACTCATTCAGAACTTTTGCTTAAGCTCAAAACACTGTCATCAGCTTTAATTGAAACAAACTTTTCGACTATACACTCACCATTTTCTCCATCATCGGCTTCTATTTTTCGCTCTCGCTTCCGTCGTTTTCAAGAGGCGTGTTTATTCAATTGTCATTCATTAACGTTAATTAAGTTTATGTTATTTTATTCTGTCACCGAGGTTGGCCTGTGTTGATACATTCTTTTTTTTCAATTTTTCATTTTAATTTTTTCCAACTTCCGATCTGGCCGGTAGCGGTACTGCTGCTCTACGATGGTTTCTTTTTATTGAGATAACTTTCGTTCTTTTTCTCTATGTTATCGCGTTTTTCATCGAAATAACAATGGACCCAACTGCCAGGCCTAGCTCTCGAATGACATTAACGTTCCCAGAGAAACTTTTGCCGTCTCAACGTAGGTGTTCACTTGCGTTAGTATTTAGTTGAGGTTTTTTATGCCGAGTAACACGCCCAGAATGTACTCTGAGTGACAAGCTCTAGAATATGCGTGATTCCGACAGTGCAAGTCAGAATGATAATGTTTGAAGCTAACCATTCGACGCCGAGAGCCGGGCCTAGCGCGGGTCCCGAGTTGCAGCCGGATGTGATTTTATTTGATTAAAATTTAATTTACTCTCCTCTCGCACTTTTCCCAGCAGTAACACCCTACCAGCCATCATCATTATTGGCCTTTTTCTTGCACGCTGTCATACACTCAATCCGTATTCCGTTCTTCATCAGTTATTCATTTAAGCTTCTTAACTTCTTGTGCTACGACTATCTGTGTATTCTGTCCCACAGTCGTCTGCCCTAATGGTCAGATTATCTCTCGGATATATAGAACTGTGATTTAAAAAAAAACAATTTATCATATTTCAACCAGACGAACAATGTTAAGTCGAGTTTATGTTTACTCCTATCCCTCGATTTACACTGAAGATAGGTTCCCGATAAGACTGTGTAGAATAAAATCTTAGATTTTGCTATGTAAAACCATGTAAAACGAAATAAACTCTCAATATATACTCAATTCAATCCTTTATTTAAGTGAAACAATTATAAAATTCTACTTATTTTTTTTTTGTTCCTTTTATTTATTTTAGGCTCATTGGCATTTTAGCTGTAACAGAGCCGAATTTTAATCGTGTACATGTCACATATTTATCATATCTATAATTAGCACATTACACAGTTGCCATTTTTCGGCGTTAGAGTATTCCCTTCTATACCATTCCATATGGTACTCATTAACACAGTAGCAGCCATTTAGGCGTAAGAGTTTTTCTATCTGTTCTTCCATTATCCAGTTAGACCGGACAGCGGAGACAGTTGATTGATCATTGTTGAGTTATTTATAGAACAGCAGCCCGATGTGTCTTGCAAAGCAGAGCAGTTGTATGGATGAATCGATCATATTTCGACCGTGGATCGATCTCCATCGCTGATGATTGTTGCGTGGACGTAGTTATTCTGTAACATCACAAAGATGGTCAATGAGGGCCCTGAGTTTCGAACTCACGATCGATCGCTTACTAAGCGAACGCGCAACCAATGTGGCTACGGAGGCCCCCAAAAATCTACTTATGAAATTCATTATAGTTTCTGGATACAAATAAATAAAGAATTCTTCAAGAAACTAAATTGCAATTTTTGGAACTACCAATATTTTCATTCTGATTAGTATCAAGTCATCCTTATCACTTGAGCATTCCTGATGTGATTCTGGTTCAACAGTCGACGAATTCGGGAAGATCTCGAATTCGACTTAGTGATAAAAGATTCAATTAACAGCTGCAGAGATTTGTTTTGCTTTATTTATCCTTAAATTTATTTAAGAGATTTCCAGCCGATAGCCGAAAAATATAACTTTCTTTTAGTTTTCATTTTTGTCTTGGCATCCTAACATCTTGAAGAATTGACACAAATTACACATCAAGACTCCAAAAGTGATAGCAAATTGATAACTTGCCAGTTCTGGAGAACCATTTTCGCTTCACACTAACGGACCACGGAGCTTAATTCCCCAAAAGCGGCATTCAATCGGCCTAACAACAATGTCATTGTGGAACATATGACGAATTTCAACTCGTCTTAGGAGTTGGCAGCACCATCTCAGATAGTAGTACACGTTTGACATGTTTTTAAATAGAGAAAAGTTAGCAGAACATTTTAAATGCATTTTTTATACATAAAAATGTAACAAATAGAACATTAATAGTATTTTTCCAAAGAAAAAAATTCAAAAGTTGTTGTTCGAAAAACTTTTTCCATGTAGATGTGCCCATAGTCCGATGTATGGAAAACCTGTTGGTAATTTTAAGAGCTATTTATATCTATTTGTGGGTTTAAAGACATGGGCCATTTAAGCAACTTTGCATACTTGAAATAATCTAAAAAGAATTAGACTACTTTTTGAAAAAAGCCAATATTTTTTTCTTATTCTTTTACAAATATGATACCTACAAAATTTTTGTCAAAGGATGAAATGTAGGAAATTATTTAAATTTTCAGTTATATTTTTTTTGTAAAAAATTTAGAAAAAAAATTGGACTTTTCCAAAAAGTAGTCTAATACTTTTTCGAATATTTCAAGTATGCAGAGTTGCTTAAATGACACATGTCTTTACACCCACAACGTTTACTGCTATCTGAGATGGTGCTGCCAACGGCCAGTTGAGTTGGCATGAAATTCGTCATATGGGATTTTTTTTTGGAACTTTCTCTCAAAGCTTTTCGAAAATTACAAAACCTTTTCTCACCATAACATTGAGATACGGGCAGAGACGAACCGACCTATCTTCAGAGTATACCGATTTTCCGACCTATCTTCAGAGTATACCGAAAATTAAAAACAAAATTAAGTACATAGTGCCATGCATATCTTTGAAATGAACGATTCGTAACTTTCGATTTCATGTATCAGATTGTGACCTTTTTGTTTCAATTTGACTTGTACTTGCAGAGTATAAAGATTCCCGAGTATACAGATGTCAAAAAATGATTAGGCGAACGCAGGAATGCAGAATGTGCGAAATGTGTTATGTGTTTCTTCATTGAAAAAACCGTACAATTTTACCTTGTATTTCGAGCGACAAGCTAAAAGATTCGTGTGTACTAGTGCAATTGAAGGAAATTTTCTCTGACGAAAAATCAGTCAGATTAGACTAAATGAATAATTTTGAAAATCACTGTGCCAGTGACACAATATGTTCAATGCTTCGAGCCGTGTTTCCACACGTACAGATTTATCTGGAATGGTACAGATTTTTTCGTTATTTTTGGTACAGATTCTGTACGGTACAGAGTACAGATTTTCGTCAAAAGGTACAAAAGGTTTCTTACATTCGAACAAAGTAACATTAAGGTACATGACGACTTTTTCGCAGCAATATCGCTTGGAGAGATTTTTTTTCAAATTATAATTCATAATAGTACGCAATCTGGATTTAAAAAAAAAACTATGTACAAGCATTATAAAACACACGAAGGACTTGCAAATGTAAATGTAGTATTTGTAATAGACAAAAGTGTATTTTTTCATGCTAAATTTCTACAACGAGTATATTCGATGGTACGTATTTTGGTACAGATTTTTGGACGAAAAAGTACAGATGAGAAAGATTTTTAACCCCTCTGGTACATATTAAAATGTGGCAACACTGGCTTCTAGTTGGATGATTTATTTTTATGACCTTATGACGCGAGGCTGAACGTGTTAGCTAAGTATGGAAGAGTCGTTGTTCATACCAACACATGATACTTAGTACCCTCTACTGGAAACCCGGCTTCTTTTACTGAATCGTAATGAATGTATCTGACCCTATGTAGTGCCTACTTCCAAGAAACAGAAGAAAGCGTTCCCTTTCTGGTTCGTAGAAAAACATTTTTCCAACCGCACGAAATCTTATCCAATAAATTAAGTTTCATCTTTCATGGTCACTTCCATTGAAGCGGACCAATTTGTTGACATTTTTTTCAGTTCGCTCGTTGTATCTAGCAGCGAATTCTGAAAAATTACACAAATTTTTGCTTTTTCTTCTGCCTTCCATATTGATCATTGGCCAACAATTCCAACGAAAGAAGCAGGACGAATTTTCGTAACAATAAAAAAAGGTCTAACAAAAATGTGGTGATGATCGTCACATACAGTGACCCAAATTCGTAATCGTACTCCACCATGCAGATCTCTTTTCCCTCGGAAACGAGCTTTCGGAATATTCTACATATTTAGATAAAGTCATAGGGTCATATGAGAGTGAAAAGGTTTTCTATCTGTTTTCAGAATAATGGTTTTTGTTTCTCTACAAATGGCGAATGTATGTGCTAATGTATAATGATCATGATGATGGTTCCGCCTCCTTCCCCTACAGAGATTTGAGCAAGACGAGTGGTCTAAAAGATTATTTTAGTTATTTTTTGACGTAGAACTACGTCTTTCATTAAGGGTGCCAAATCAGAAAACAGGTCACGTTTTTATGAAATAAAGTTAACGTTAATAACTATTTTTGCCGCGAACGGTTTTTAGCGATTTACATACTAAACGAATCGGAAATTCCCTAAGATTTGTTTAATATGTTATACATTAGAATCCCCTGGTTTGTAAATGGTTAAAATTCATGAAAACTTTAGGCGTTTCCATTTTCTCATACATTTGTTCTGTCCATTTGTGTGCTTTCCCGAACAGAGCTGTGAATAACGAGCAACTTATCGACGACCAACGAAGGGGAAATCGTAGGATTTGAAGTCTCCATGAACAAAGGAAAAGTAGAAGAATGAAGGGGTATACTTGCCTAGAGTATAAACAGTGGATCTCGCTGAGGCAGACTCTCATTCGGCATCGGACTGTTGAGCAATCCAGTTCACTTTGCTTTCGCTGCGCTTCGATCTAAGATTGGACCCCACCAGTGGTAATCCAACTTGGATTTCGTCGTGTAGTTTTTTCAGTTCGGTTTTGACGTTATTCGTATTGTGTGTTTTTCTTTCCGCGTTTTAAATTGGACGCTTCGCGTAGTGTGTGATGAGCAAGAAGAGGAAGGCTGGCTCGAGACCTGCAAAAAAGCGCTCGCACTGAACCGAGCCTTCGCGAGTATGACACCACATCGAACAACAGCGAAGTAGGCGATTTCGGCGCGTCGGTCGAAAATGTGAACGCCGTTAACCAGGCAGCAACCAAAAACAATTTCCCCCCGCTGGTGGCGGTCGCTCTTGACAAACTCATCAGCGAATTCGCATCGATGGGTGTTACAGCAGAGTACAAGCTGTGTGGCATAATTCAGTCTTTTTCCAAGCAGTTAACATTGTTTGGTTTCCGTCATCATAAGGGCTTCTTTGGTGCCTTTGAGATTGCATCAATGCATTAAACTGACGTTATGGCGAAGCAGGCGTTAAGGTTGTGCTCCAAAAAATATTTGGGGAATACCAAGCATCTTGAATGTCTCACTGGAATGTTATAAGTTATTTAGGTTCGCGTGCCAGTCGCAAAACTGCCTTCAACTAGGATTGCATTTGCGCTAATATTGATTATAATGAAGCATTGCTACTGTTTTCGACGTTGTTGATATTAACAAGAAGAGTTTATTTCGCTTGTTTAGTCACCAAGAAAGAAAATGTCGTTCTGGAATTTTGTATGTGATTAGGTTTCGCTTATCAGTAGCAACAATTCCTCCACTAAGGGTGACAGCTGCGCTTCTCTCGAGCATGAGAAAGTAAAGCAACTTTTTTTGAGGCTAGTAATATTACGAAAGTGTTTCTTTTGAGAGTAGCGCAAAATGATGAGAAGTGTTTATGTTCCTAGTAGTTTCAAGCCACCAAAGTATGGCTCTGTATGCATACTATGGCGAACGCTTGTTTGGCGCTTCGTTTACGTTGTACGAACGATGCCTAGAGGTGCGATTGCTTTGATGCAATACTAAATAACATGTAGCATGATATTTGATACTTGCAAGTGTTGCCATTGTTGTTGTTTCCATGCGGAGCCAAAGATATATTGATGTAGTTATGAGATGTGGAATAATGGTGCTGGTGTAACATATATATAATCGACTGTAGCCGAGTCTATGTCAGCTGCGAAAAAGGCCACCGGAATAGCGTTCATGGTAAATTTCAGAGATTATTCTACTAAGCAGTTGTTTCGAAAATTTCACAGCATTATAGAATAATAACCTAAGGTATAAACAATCGACTTATATAAAATAACACCGTAGTTCTACGTCAACAATGCGGTCGTATCTTGGACACAACCTCCTATAATTTTTTCAGCATTGAAAACAGTTAGGCAAACAAAAAAAACAACGAACTGATTTTATTTACAAATATAAGTGCAAAAATTGCTATGTCAAATGACAAGTCATACGGTCCCGACGAGGCCTTTGCAGCCAAGTGGCCCACGAGAGAACAAGCCCAACCGCCAGCCTTGTATTGGATTGACTATGAATATCCTCATCCGGAGAAATCGAGAAAATTTCCCTAACGAAAAATTTCTAGACCGGTACTCAGAAAACTTTCTGTTGGCGCTTACCCAATTAGTCCTACGTTGTGTTTTTTTTTCTTTTTCAGCTCACTCCGTAGCAGCAGACGACACAGGTAAGTTCCAGGTTTTTCCTTTTCAGGTCCTTCAGCAGCAGCAGCGACGGCGAACAGCAAGGGAAGCAAGCAGCAGCGTACTAACGGCGTTTCCAGCGAAGTCCAGGTGAGTAGAAACAGGTAAGTCACTTTTTATTTCTCTTCATAAATTTCTATTCAACTATAACTATACACTCGAATGTTTACTACTGGTCTGCTCTGCATACGAAATGGAACTGACTCGGCTTAGCTGACTCGGTACATTTCTCATGATCATTATCGGCTGCCGGATTGCCAGAAAACAGAAATCAAATCTCGTCTAAAAACGCGATCGCTAGCACAAGCTATGACGTGTTCTCAAAATGTCCCTATAGTAATTATCAGAATCAACATACCCGCCGCCTTGATGAACTATCAACAGAACGTAAACAATAAACTTTTTCTTTATAACACATTGTACAGGTAGGTATTTATCTTAATTTTCTAGTTTTTTCTTCTTATTTTCAGATGATTTCTTTTCAGGAACCAGGACCCGTTGCAGTTTACTCATCTCGTCGATCTTCTTCAAAAAACTGCCGTGGATTGCGGTACCAGGCCAGGTAAGTCTTCGTTTCTTCGATCTTCGTCTGGCTGCGGCAAGAGGCATATTTTGTTGATCGGCCGCGTGATGATTCCCTTCGCGGTTCGTAGGCTAACAACGCGTATTAAATTGTCCTTTCCAGGATGAACGGTGACGATACGACCAAGTGGCCAACGGATTGTTGGCAGCGACTCATCAGCGAGAATCACCATGCGCCCGGGTTGGATTTCATTATTTCGGGCGGCATATTTCGTGTCTCGAATCATCTCCTGCAGGTACTCCTTTCTCCAGTGGCTCCAGAATCGTTGGACAAGCAGCTGCCAATTTGGATACATCCCGAGAGCGCTGATTGGATGATGCTGGTAGTCTGGGTCGGGCAGGGCGGTGAACGATGTTCCGATGAGGAAATGTGCCGGTGTCAGCGCTGCTAGGTCGTTTGGGTCGTCGGACATGGGCAGCAGAGGACGAGAGTTCATTGCGCTTTCAATTTGGCTCAATACAGTGTAATAGCCTTCAAAGGAAAGGCGAGTGTTTCCTAATTGGCGAAATAAATGTTTTTTGGCAATTTTGACTGCCGCTTCCCAAAGGCCACCGAAGTGTGGTGCCTTTGGAGGTGTCAAGTGCCACGTTATACCACTCTGGGCGCATGTGGAGGCTATTTCTCCCTGTTCCTTTTGACTGCGAAATCTGGCAAATAACTCTATCAGTTCTCCTTTCGCTCCCTCAAAATTTTTGCCATTATCCGAATGGATGTGGGCGAGGATTCCCCGTCTTGATATGAATCTGCGCAGGGCGGCTAGAAATCCTGGAGTCGACAAATCTCCCACCAATTCTAAGTGGACAGCTTTGGTGGCGAAACATACAAAGACTGCCAGGTAAGCTTTTGCGGGGGAGGCACGCTTATGAATCGGTTTCAGATACAGTGGACCGGCATAGTCGACTCCTGTGACCGAGAATGGACGACTTTGGAGGACCCTCGAAGCTGGCAATTGGCCTATTTGCTGCTGCAAAAGGACAGGACGATGGCGGGAGCAGCGAAAGCAGTTCCTAACTATACTTTTGACCAGGTTTCTGCCATCGAGTGGCCAGTAATCTTCACGCATTGCGGACAGCAAAAGACGCCCGCCGCCGTGGAGAAGTTTTTCGGTGATAATATTCGCTAATCAGCCGTGAAAATGGATGATTTTTGGGGAGGAGGGCAGGATGTTTCGATTGGTAGGGTAGCTGAGAGAGATTGAGCCGACCTCCAACTCGCATAATGCCCACTGGGTCCAGAAAAGGGCGAAGGCGCCAAGTGGATGAATGTTTCGAAACCGAATTTTCTCGTTGTAGTTCTCTGATTTCTTTCTTGAACGCATCTTGTTGAGCAAAGCGGATCAGAAGCGCATTGGCAGAGGCAAGCTCTGCTACAGTAAGTATTTCTGGGTTGATGTTATTCTCGTGGGTTGTTGCAGATGGTTGGGTTTTAGCACGAATTTTGGCAATAAAACGGAGACAGTAACCAACGACGTGAAGCAGACGGGTGTACGACGACCATCGAAGGAACCATGAATTGACGCTGGGTGTAGTTTGGACAGAAACGACGACGATTTTCTCCTCTAATCCTTCTTCAGGTACGGTGTATGTGTTCGAGATAGGCCAAGCTTCCTGCGGGTGTGCCAACCAGGCTGGGCCATGTTTCCAAACATCGCTACATATGAAATCATCGATTGACATTCCACGAGAGACAAGATCGGCGGGATTCTCTGTTCCGGATATGTGGTTCCATCTTCCTTCGTGTGTGTAGTGTTGCACTTCCGAGACTCGATTAGCGACGAAGGTCTTCCATGTGCTGGGTGGCGCTCGAAGCCAGTGCAGACATACCGCTGAGTCCGACCAGAAATACGATGCCGTCACGTTTACGCCGATGGACTCCTTCACACGATGGTGTAGATGTGCCGCTAACACGCAAGAACACAGCTCTAATCGCGCGATGGATAACCGTTTCAGGGGTGCAACTCTGCTCTTAGAAGCCAGTAGACGTATTTTAACGGTTCCTAGGGCGTTCGAGCAACGAACGTAAAGACATGCTCCATACGCAGATGTAGATGCGTCAGCGAAGGTGTGCAATTCCACGGTGGCCTCTGGGAGAAATGCGTAACGGTCAACTCTGTAGACTGCGATTTTTGGTAGCTCGTGCCGAAACTGCTGCCATTTCACCAGAATAGCGTTTGGAACCGGATCATCCCAGCCGCAGGCAAGCGACCACAACTCCTGCATGAGAATCTTTGCTCGAACAACAACTGGGGCAATCAAACCGAGAGGATCGAACAACCTAGCGATGTCGGACAAGATCGATCGTTTCGTGGAGGGATCTTCACGTGGTAGTATTTGCGAGTCGAAGCGAAGTTGATCCGTTTCTGGCTCCCAACGGATCCCAAGAGTTTTGATGGTTTCATTAGGGTTGAACTGCAAACTTGATTTCGTTCCAATTTGCTCGTCTCTTAAGCCTTGAAGTACCTCCAGACGGTTCGAGGTCCACTTCCTCAGCTCAAAACCTCCTCTGCTGAGCAGTTCGGAAAGCTCCTTCCGAAGTTGGGTAGCTTCCTCGACGGTGTTAGCTCCTCCAATGAAATCATCAACGTAAAAGTTTTTTCGTAGCGACGGACCTGCCAATGTATATGCGTGACCTTCGTCAATTGCGAGCTGTTGGAGCGTACGGGTGGCTAGAAAAGAAGACGGCGCTAGCCCATAAGTTACGGTCCGCAGTTCATATGTTAGAACGGGAGTAGTCTTGTCGAAACGGAACAGAATACGCAGGAGAGGATAGTCGTCTGGATGTTGAAGCACTTGCCGATACATTTTTGTGATGTCTCCGACGAGAGCCACCGGATAGGTGAGAAATCTTAGGATAATTGAAAGAAAGTCCTCCTGTACCACCGGGCCAACACATAGGGCTTCGTTTAAAGAAAACCCGGAAGAAGTACGAGCCGATCCGTCGAATACCACCCTAACTTTGGTGGTCGTACTTTCTTCCTTTATCACAGGGTGGTGTGGAATGTAGTAGGTTTGAGAGCTTGTTCCGTCGTCCGTCTCGACCAGCCGCATGTGGTCGAGGGAGAGGTACTCTTCCATGAACTTGTTGTACTCTTCCTTCAATAACGACTCTCGGTTCAATCGTCGCTCAAGCTGCTCATATCGTCGAAAAGCACTGTTTTTGGACTCCCCTAGCATCGTGCTGAAATCAGGTTTTCGAGGTAATCGGACGACATAGCGACCCGTTTCATCCCTAGACGTTGTAGCTTGGTAGAAATTTTCACAGTGGCGCTCTTCAATGGAGTAATTGTCACCGATGGTCAGTTCCTCGGTTTTCCAAAACCGCTTCAGGCTCTCTTCGAGGGTCATTGTCGAAACTGCAACAACGCGAGTAGCTTGATGTTGGGCGGGATTAATCGTGCAAACGGATCCCGTGACGACCCAACCGAACACGCTATCCACCAGAATCGGAAGATTTTCTGCCAGCTGAAGGCGAGCGGTGCTAGGGAAGAACGAGTGTAAATGCTTGGCACCCAGAACCATGTCGATCTGTTGACACTTGTTGAACGATGGATCTGCTAGCGCCAAGTTCTCAGGTATCTGCCATTCCTTCACTGGGATGTCCTGCGCTGGAAGATCTGCAGTAACGGTGTTCATCAACAAAAATTCGACGCCGCATTCGAACTTGTCATTTCTTGATTTTATCCGAGCATAAATTGACTCTCGGATATTCTTCGACAGATTCCCAGCCCCCTGGATAGTAATGTTCACAGGGTCCCTCCGTAGGTGCAACCTGCGAGCTAAACGGTCGATGATGAGATTCGGCTGTGAGGCGCTGTCAAGCAAGGCACGAGCTATATGGTCCTGACCGTACGCATCGACGATCTTCACCAATACCGTCAAAAGAAATACATCCTCACGAAGCTGTGGAGCAGCTGCACTGGCAACAACCCGGGGAACAATTTCAGTTTCTGAAGCGGAAGTAGCGGGATTCAATTCTATCGTAGGGCGCGTACTGGACTTCACTGCTTGAGTCGACATGGAAGTACGAGCAGAGGATGTTTCGTTGTTTGACCTCAAAGCCGCGTTGGAGTGCAGCAAGCTGTGATGACGCTTGTTGCAATGCTTGCAGTTGAAATGTGACGGACAGTGACGAGCGATGTGATCACCTTTCAGACAATTATGACAGAGACGCTTATTCGAGACGAGTTGTTGTCGTTCGGAATTAGAGAAGCGGATGAACTTTGAACATTTCATCAACTGATGTTCCTGGTTGCATGCCGGACACTGATTGGCAGAGTTGGAAGTGGAAGCACACGATGACAAGCGGAAATGAGATGGTCGTTTAGAAGCAGGCGAGGGCCCAGACGAGGTGGATGCTAACTGATGATGATTCACTAGAATCGATTCCAAAACTCGCATTCGACGCTGAAGGAATTCGATCAGACAATCGTAGTTTGCGTGGTTGTTGGTCGATGCGTGATCTTCCCACGCTTTGAGGGTGTCGTCGGGAAGTTTCGTGCACAAGAGGTGCTCGAGAATGCTGCTCCAATAATTCGTCGGTTCTCCTAATTGACACAAGACCTTGGTGTGTCGTTGGAATTCGTCCACCAGCGCATGTAATGATGCAGCTGTTTCCTTCTTCGCCGAGTGGATGTCAAAAAGAGCTTGAAGGTGCCTCTTCTTCAAGAGGTATTCATTAGCGTATCTGTCGACAAGAGTTTGCCAAGCCAAATTATAGTTCGCGGAGCTGATTGCGATTGATTCAATCAGCTGTGCCGCCTCACCCTTCAGTGCCGCTCTTAAATAGTGGAACTTTTGGATAGCGGAAACGTCGGAGTTCGAATGGATTAATGCCAGAAAAGTGTCGTGAAACCCTAACCACTGCATGTAATCTCCGTTAAATTCTGGAAGGGAGATCGTTGGCAATTTCAACCCAGAGAGAGCGGAAGCATGCGAACCAGATTCAGGGATTCGAGAAGCTTGGTGAATAACATTTAATTTAGAGCTCAAATCAGCTTTAATTCTGAACAGTCGAGGCTCAAAGTCGGCACGAATTTCACGGTTGATTTGCCTACCCTCCTCAGTCTGCTCAAGATCCTCCAGTTGCGCCTGCACCTCCTCCAGAGTAGCCCACATGTTGTTGAGGTATTCAAGTCGAATTGGCACCTGTGCTTGGTCTCGTTGTTCGTCGTAGTGTAGAATAAATTCCTCTGCCCGACCCAGAGCATCCATCATGGTAGTCCTCCTTGAAGCCAACACCACGTGCTGTGGAAGCGCCATCTTGAGAGTTGACAATGGCGAACGATTCGCGATGGCGGGAGACGAGGAATCTGTCGATCGAAAAGACCACGGTAGACCTGGATAGCGAAGGTTAAGCTACTTGGAATGGTACTCACCAGTTCCAAGGCCAAATAATGCCTTGAATTTTTATAAAGATATGCGTCGAAACGTGTCCACGCCCGACTGGATGATGAAAGTTCTCGTTAACTGGATACTATCCTCCAATCTGCTGTGCTGATATCCCAATTACAAGAAGCGTCGATACTTTCAGGACCACCAACGAACGGCTGAGATGCAATGGCGGAATAGCGTGGTTTGCTAGCACCTTGTACTCCAAATGTGATAGCGCTGGATGGCCGAAATACAATGGCGATTGTCACTGGCTCACAGTAGACAATAGGAATGTCCGAATGAACAATAGTCGACCGCCGGTATGGCGGGAACAAGATGGCAGCGCCCGATGGATCGTCCCACGTGTTTCTATGGATGCAGGATCCCTGACGGTATCGACGATCCTGGTCACGGCACCAGTTTTATGTTGGCGCTTACCCAATTAGTCCTACGTTGTGTTTTTTTTTCTTTTTCAGCTCACTCCGTAGCAGCAGACGACACAGGTAAGTTCCAGGTTTTTCCTTTTCAGGTCCTTCAGCAGCAGCAGCGACGGCGAACAGCAAGGGAAGCAAGCAGCAGCGTACTAACGGCGTTTCCAGCGAAGTCCAGGTGAGTAGAAACAGGTAAGTCACTTTTTATTTCTCTTCATAAATTTCTATTCAACTATAACTATACACTCGAATGTTTACTACTGGTCTGCTCTGCATACGAAATGGAACTGACTCGGCTTAGCTGACTCGGTACATTTCTCATGATCATTATCGGCTGCCGGGTTGCCAGAAAACAGAAATCAAATCTCGTCTAAAAACGCGATCGCTAGCACAAGCTATGACGTGTTCTCAAAATGTCCCTATAGTAATTATCAGAATCAACACTTTCAATTCAATATCCTTTATATCTGTGTCACGCGCGCGACGCTCAACCTTATGGAGATAACTTTTATTTTTCTTTTAAATTAATATAATATAAAAAAAAATAAAAATAGTCTATCATCACCAAGATTATGATGGACATAATAGAGAGGACATAAATACAAATAAAAATAAAAAGATAATTTTAAAAAATAAGTAGTTTACATAATATAATCCGTTCAAAAAAAAAACTTTGTCAGGTTAATCCCACATTAAATTATCCGTTCATATAAAACATCGTCAGTAACAATCTTCGTCATATATCGGTCGGCTGTTAATGAAACACAGCTTTTACGAAATACAGTGCCTCTTAATTTTTTTTCTCTATTATAGTGATTTTCAACACATCTCGGCTGGTTCGTCAATTTTACTTCCATTTTTGGAAGAATGTCGGGAGTGAGAATTGAACTCGAGATCTCTGCTTGAGAAGTATGGATGTTATCACTACGCCAGATCGCCTCCACGCCTCTTAAATTCTGAAAGTGTTGTTGCACGTTTAATATGTCTTGGCATCGAGTTGAACTCATTTATATCTTTGAAATACAACGAATTTTGTGAAGCACATGTCAAGAAATTGGGTGTTCTCAATTCATTCGCGTTTCTTGTGTTATAACTGTGAGAGTCATGTATGAAAATTAACTCAAACTCATAATCGTACGCTGGTTGAAATATCTACTCGATTTGGAAGGCGTTGGTCAATTTTCGAATTCCATCATTGGTATGGTATCCCTTGTTCATTGCAACTATCTTTAGCTTTTTTTTTTGTATATTCGGAAGAAGTACTTATCAACTTTTTCATCAAGTGGTTTTTAAAATCGTTATTTTTAGAAATTTGTGTAGGATTGTATTGTAGTATTGTTTAATAAATTGTTTACTTAAACATACTGAAGGATATAGGAAAATATGAAGAAATATGAAGCAAAGTGTCAACAAAATGGGATGGAATCGAGGATTCAAGTTTTGCCAAGACAATGACTCAGAGCTCAAGACATATAAAGTTCGTACATGATTACATTACAATTGCTCAAAAGTTATTGATATTCCTCCTCAACCTTCCGTCATCAATCCCAGTAAAAAACTGAGGAAGTTACCTGTGTAAGAAATTCCGAATACATTAAAAAACTCGTAGATAAGGCTAAAGGCAGCTCAAAATAGTTGCAATGAACAAGGGATACCATACTAATGATGGAATTCGGAAATTAGCCAACGCCTTCGAAATCGAGTTCAGATTCCACCAGCGTACGATTATGAGTTTGAGACAATTTTCATACATTAGCACATACATTCGCTATTGGTAGAGAAATAAAAAACAATTATTCTAAAAACAGATAGCAAATCTTTTAACCCTCATATGACACTATGACTTTATCTAAATAGAATGTCCCGAAAGCTTGGTTTCGATTTTCAAAACAAGGGAAAAGAGATCTGCATGGTGGAGTACGATTACGGGTTTGAGTCACTGTAGCTCTGAGACAGATGTTTTTGACTGAGCTAAAACCACAAATGCCTGGAGTATGGGTGGAAATACATTTAAGTTATGGTGAGCAGTTCCTCAGCCTCTGTTAACATTGCCATTATCATGCCGTATAAACTTTTCCCTGCTGATTATAATTTGGCAGGATCTTTGGGCGGTAGTGGACATGTCGAAAAAAGGACTCCTGATTTGGCCACAATAGTTTTTATTATATTCTTGAATCGCACAAACCGGTAGGAAACATAGTAAAGTAAAACACCAGGCCCCTACGAAATTCAACGCTGATGTCGCCGAAAAAATGATGTTTGGTATACTTCATGATCTTTACAATTTAGGGGCCAGTTCAGGGCCTTTAGATAATGAAATAAACTAATTTCTGTTGTGTGTCTACCGGTTCCATCCACCCATTGAGAGAATAATCATATGCCAAAAATATCATTGTGAGCAGTAAGAACTTCAAGCTGAGATGAGCCCTTAAGGATTTTCTGTGCAGGAAATTAAGCATTTAACTCGAACCCATCACGTTTCCAAAATAAATACGAACGACTTCAGTCTTATTGCCTCGTAAAAGAAAACACCACATTTCCCGCGTTCGCTGCGCTCTCTGCTACATAGCCGAAAGCAATCAAGTCTGACTTTCGCTGGCGCGTGTTGTGTCGGGTTAAGAACCTAATAAATCAAGTTTCATAATCAGTCCCATTCCGAAAAAGCGTACACTGGGAGACAATACCGATGGTGGGCTTGATATAATTCTGGCAATTGTCCTGGTCTGAAACGTACGTTATAGGCCTCGCACAATGATGAATCTAATTTTATTTTCATTATCGGATCTTAAATATACAATCAAACAAAAAACCACATGATTATCAAACGAAAACCAAGAGAGGAAATTTGATGAATATAATCTTTTATTGTTCATGTCTATTGCTGATTCTCATGATGGACTTATGGGAAATAGGACAAACAGCTAATTATAAAATTTATAACTTTTGTTTTTTGACGTAGGACTACGTCTAACCGGAAGATATAGGGGGTGAAATGGAAATCTAGGCACTGAACAAGTAGGAAAAAATGCAAGATTTGGAACGCTTATAACTCGAGCATTTCTCAATAGATCGCAAAGATTTTTGCATCAATTGATAGGAAATATATCTACGCATCTATCATAACGAATAACATTTCATTTTTGTTGAGATAAACAATTGAATAATTGTGAAATATCAAACACTGTCCAAATGCACTATGTACCCATTTTTGATTGGTCCATTTTGTGCTCCTCAAATCGTACCGACCAAAACGGGCAACCAGAGCAGCAGCGAAATACAATGAAGCACGATTGGAAAGGAAAAAGAAAAAAAAAATGAACGAAACATTGGTCGCAGTCTAACACATGCGTAATTCTCGAGCCAACCAGTCAGCTTAAAAATCCCCGCTCCGGTGCCGTAACGATCATTCTCATCGAAACCGTACACCACATCGTTTCGCATCACATCACATCAACAAACCAACATAAGCAGCCATGTCTGGACATAACAAAGGAGGAAAAGTTAAGGGAAAGGTCAAATCCCGCTCGAACCGTGTTGGTCTGCAATTTCCCGTAGGTGTATTCGACAATTGCTTCGCAAGGGTAGCTAGGCCGAGCGCGTTAGTACCAGTGCACCAGTCCACCTAGTCGGCGTTATTTAGTTTCGGCCGCCGAAGTGATCGAGTTAACTGGCAAAGCTGCTCACGACGATAAGAAAACCCGCATTCAGAACAGACCACATTCGGTTCGGTGGACATCAAGACAACAACAGGCGGTTGCAGCGAGTGGCGAGTGGCAAACGCAATCGCTAAACGGCATCAGGTAGCATAAGAAAAAAGTTTGTTCTTTATACAAACTGCTTTGGGGGCAAATCCAGAACAAGGCGGCATCGAGGGCGTTCGAAATGGTTTTTTTTTTCAAAACCACGAGTACTAAGTTTTCTAAATTGGAACCATTCCATAAAACACGGCGCTTTTCAGGGCCATTAAACCTTCCAAAAAAGAGTTTACGAAATACAGTTCAATGCTTTCTAAAACAATATCCAAAATAATAGTAAAACACAAATTTTTTCATAATTTGTTTTCCAGGATATGATGAGTATGAGAATTTGGCAGTTGTTCTGAGCTTATTGATGGTTGGGGACTTTCCCGATTATCCAAATTATGACCCCACATTGAAAGTCGACACTGTACCACTGTCATCGCAAATGTTCAATTACAGGTTAAAATCGCCTCCAATGCGACACTGAGTGGTGCTTCGGCACGTCGCATTAAATATAATTTACTGTACAACATGTCACAAGCTGGATGGGAAGAAATTTTCCAACTGTGAAAGCTGTGGCGAGTGGCAAACGCAATTGTTAAACAAGAAGGTTTAGCCGAACAAGATGGGGATATCAAGTGATAACAAAACAATAAACTCTTTAGATTAAAGATAACTTTGTGATCCTGAAAAGGACCCTTTCTAGCCTGCATGTGAATCCAACGAGCGAACAAATCGTAACGAATGTATTTTTTGCCATCGTTGCCTTTTAACGCTCATTCGTTCGTCTCGTTGGACTCGCCCCTTTGGCTGAGTCTGCCGATTTGTCTCTATCCTGTGAGTGTGTACGGCTAAAGTATAAAACGCGCGGATCCGATGAAAAATATATTATTCTCTTTCAAACCGTAAATCAGGGTGGTTGCATGGCATCGTTTCACATCACATCGCATCAACGGATTTGTGCCGGAGCACCACTAGTATACCTAATAGCGGTTATAGAATTTCGGCCGCCGGAGTGCTCGAGTTTGCTTGCAAATCTGCTCACGACAATAAGAAAACCCGCCTACAGAACAGCATATTCGGTTCGGTGGCAACAACTAGTTTCAGCGAGTGGCAAACGCAATCGCAAAACGGCAGCAGGTAGAAGAAAGAAAAATTTTGTTTATACAGACTGCTTTGGTGGCAAAACCAGCCACCGTAAAACACGGCGCTTTTCAGGGCCATTAAACCTTTCAAAGAAGAGTTATAAAAAGTTTTTCACAATATCAATGCATTCTAAAGTGACATAATATGACATATAATATAAACTGATTTATTTTGTTTATGCTTGTTCTTGAACTTATTGGTGGTTGGGGTCTTTTAAATTGATCATTCTGTTTTCACAAACCCATGTATGGTGTCCGAATTGAAAGTGGCTTCAAATTACAACACATTGTATGCAGGATGGCATTAACGAATTTTCTCGGTAGCAAGAACTGCTTTCTTTGGTTGATAACTGATGTTGAAAATTGACTGACGTTACATCTGCATTGTATAGAAAAATAACTAAGGAGCAACAGGAGCAATGTATTGCTGCTGCTCTGTTCTTATTTTAAACAATTTTAATCCGAAGGTCATCCGTCCCTGTATTTACTGTTGGTTTTTCAGAACGCTTATAGCTCGTTTATTTCTCGACAGATCGTAGAGTTCGTCTCCAAAACCTCAGTTCTTTTTCATTTTTATTTACTTTATTTGCGGAGGCTACAAATCTTACAATTCATTCGTCTCCGAAACCACAGTTTAAGGTACGGTAATGTGCTCAATAGTGAAATATATGATAGTGAATGAGCTGATGACCACCTATGCATTCCCTGTCACAGCCATCATTTTGATTGTACGATATGTGCATACGCCGAAGGATGCCCGGCGTTGAACATTTAATAAGTACAAAGCCTTCAGAAAAAAATCAAGAATCAAGTTTGTAAAAGAAAACGCAAAAACACAACACCAAAGGTTCTTTTCAGAACCCCCAACATGTTCATAAAGAGTAAACAGTAAACAAATCCATTTTTCAGGTAGATATGTAGGTATTCACGTAGGAGAAGAAAATAAAACAATATATTTAAAATATATATTTAGCAAAAGCTGTCCCCTTTGTATAGTCCTACGTCACTCCGGTTATGTCCCCGACATTACCCACCCGTCTTTTTTTTTTGTAAATGCTGGCAATGATCTTCCATTCGATCTCTTCAATGCTGGTTTCAATTACTCTTTATTTATGACTAGCTAACCCGGCAAACTTCGTCCCGCCCAACATTTGTTTTTGTTATCAATACCTTCAAACATTCACGTTTTCTTACTATGAGCAAGTTCATGGGTCCAATCGCAGAACTGTTCATTGATTGATCTTCTAATCGACCCCGTTGAATTTACCTTCATTATAATATCAGATTATTTTTAGACACAACTCTCGTTCAAGATTTTTCAACCACTTGTAAATAACATGTTTCTTCGTAACATGGAATAAATTTTTTATACAGAAAATATGATAGAATAAAGACAGACCTAAATCGGACAATTCCTTTCTCGAGTTCTGTTGTTATCAACACATTTGGCGATCCTTTTCTATCGGTATAGATAGAAGAAGATATAGGAGTGCGTTTCATCACATTAAAATTCATTTCCAGTTTCAAACAAAGATCAATTTCGCTAACGCAAACATCGAATGGACTAACAGCACTTGTCACTATGTAATTGTAGAACATATGAGAATTTAATTTTCCGAATTTTCCCTTTTTCCTTTAGAGTTTTCCGAAAATTTTCAATTGTCATGTTTGGTTGGAATATATTTGGTTGAAATATGTGTAATATTTTTATGGGACCCCCTCTCCATTCCAGTGAAGAGAGGGGTGTTATACCATCATAGAAATATTAAACTTTTATTAGAGCAACATCGGTTACGAATGTCCCCTAATATGCTCGACGATTTGATGATCATCCGCTGCAACCGCGACTTATTGTCAACTGCCGTAAGCAATTTTCAACAAAATTCCTGAACGTTTTTGTTTATTTATTTGATGTAATATTTTTTAATAATTGACGATTTCATAATACAGGACCTTAAACATTTGTTTCTTTTTCATTGCTAGGCAAACTAAAAAAAACCGTACTAAACCATCGAAACAACTGAAAATGAACATACATTAGGTACATGTACTTTATTATTCAGCGTAGAGGATGGTATAAATCTCGAGATTGCATTATAAAGTGCGTGCATAATTTTCCAAATTCATTCATTACATTTTTCAAATTTTAGCGTCCCATCTGCCCATCAAATTGTGTTTACAGTCAATCTGAGCAAAGCTTCAGACTGCAAACGTAATGACGAAAAGAAAAAAAAACAAAGCGTCCATGGGAAACGCTTGCACTGGGGCGAAGTAAAAGACAAAACAAAAGAGACACTGACGCTCCCGGATTTACACACGAGTCGCACCGGGCTCAAAATCAATGCCCTCATGTTCAAAGATTTTGGTGCACTTGGTTCAAAGAGAGAACAGATGTTTTTCATGAACGGGCACTGATGAAAATAAAACTCAAGCGCACCGCTGGGTTTGGTTTTCTGAAGACTGGGGAGGAGTATCTAACCACCATAGAATCATTTATTGCACCCTAAGACCTTTACATGCCAAATTTGGTTCCATTTGCTCGATTAACTCTCGAGTAATGCTGAAATTCGAGTTTATTTGTATGGCAAACCCCCACACCACCCCCCACCACCCCTTAGATAGGGGGGTGGTGAGTCTAACCACCATAGAAATGTTTATTGTATCCTAAAAACTTTCACATGCCAAATTTGGTTTCATTTGCTTAATTAATTCCCGAGTAATGCAGAAATTTGTATTTCATTTGTATGGCAGCCCACCCTTAGAAAGGGGGGTGGGGAGTCTTACTACCATACAAACATTTATTTCACCCTAAAACCTAAATATACCTAATTTGGTTTCATTTGCTTGAATAAATCTCGAGTAATGCAGAAATTTGTGTTTTATTTGTATGGCAGCCCCCAAGAGAGGGGGGAGAGGTCTCAAACTATCACGAAAACCTTCCCCGGCCCCAAAAACCCCTACATACCAACTTTCATGTTGATCGGTTCAGTAGTTTCCGAGTCAATAAGAATCAGACAGACAGACAGACAGACAGAAATCCATTTTTATATATATAGATGTGCTGATTTTAACGTCCAGTTAATGAATTCTTGGTGAAATTGAGCATAGATGATGCTTCAATACTTTCAAGAAAAACCGCATTATCCTGCATTTTATCAGCGCTATATTAGGTTCTTCTTTAGAATATGCTAATATACGATTTGATCTATGATTTCACTGATAAAATAGAAATTTTTTAACACCAGCGGCAGACATACAACATCAAACATTCACTGATGTAATAACCATGTTGAACGGGTTATCGAAGATTTCAGTGTTTAAATTGGAGTTCGCCACACAATTATCGGAAAAGATGAATTTGATTTCATCCGTAAACATGTCATTCTTACAGAAACTGGCTGAAATGTTTGCGGGATGATTTCATCTGAAATAAGAGGCTTTCGTTCCGTAATAGAATGAAAAAGTATAGATGAACAGAAATATTTGTTTTGATTCTCTCTATGCATTGATGAACAAAGTAACGCGTCCCATTTTGATCATATTTCTCCCTGATCGCAATGATGATTTGTCGGAAGCGTAAAGTTTCACAAAACAATAGAATGGTTTGTTCTGCTCAAACTGAAAACTTTTTAATTGGAATCAACGTTTACGACACACCGAAGCGAATGAAGATTGATTTCACGTCGAAAGCACTGATTAAGCGAGAGAAATAGAATCGAACAACTTCGTGTGGATTAGATTATTCTCGTCTTCTTAAATGTTCGTTTATTTGATAGAACATCTTCACAGCAGATTTATGGTAATCCTACCAAACAACAAGTGGAACAGAAGACGGGGAAGGATAGACGGAACAATTTTTATTACGGAAATAATGGTTTTACTTAATTGACACCTAATTAAATGGTTTCGTGCCTGGCGAAAGTACTTTCCTAAAGCCAAAACTACTATTTAATCCTTGAATAATTTATCTGGAATCTGGATTACTTTCACATTTCATTTACGATAATTATGTGTGCAGTTTTCGATTTGAGAAAACTATGTACTTCCTGACCATTCCTTCGATATCGTAGAAACTTTAAGGTCATAAAAGCCCTTAAAAATCTTCCAAAGATCCGTTCCAAATAAATTGTTTCAAATTTCGCGCCAATTAGGTTACGCTACGATAGGTGCTTCCAGATGCTACCACTTGTGTCAACGTTGCCAGTGTAATGTGGAACAATTAATGGAAAATCGCCTAGGATCACCACCGAATCCGCCAAGCAGCATTCCACTCAGGCGTCCCAAAGGCGATAAGTCAATCTGCTGATCAGCTCAAGTTTACATGAGAGAACTGCAGGTGATTGGCGAGAAATTAAATCCTCAAGCGCTCTACTGGTGACAACTATTCTAGATCCAACGCCAGCGGCGTCCATCAACGGATGCGCTATCGGTACGGCCCAAATCTCCATTGTGGGGCCTCAAAATGAGCGACGGATACTGCGGTAGATGTCGTACGATGCAGGTTAGATTCACCAGAGTCGATTTACATGTCTCGTCCACCAGCTATCGTAGTCTCTGGGCCTGATTCTCGTATACACTTCACGGTGGAAACGAAATAAACGGCACGCCATTGAACTACGTTTTACGAGTTAGTGAAGTGTCGAAGACAATGATGAGTTTTCAGGCAGAATGAGCACTTTTCAAATAAAAAATCATTAATGAAAATTAACCTCTTCGTATCAAACTGGTGGAAAACTTAGTTTTCTTCGTGTGATATAATAATCTCATACAAAAATTTAATCTTAAGATAATTTGATTTTATAATGATAAATTTAGTGGGAAACTAATCTCGCATCCAGATGTCGACACCGTACTGTTGTCATCGCGAATGCGTTTCATACCGTTTCCACCGTGAAGTGCATTCGTAGTGTATTCGAGAATCAGGCCCTCTATGGAAGGGAAGTGAACGTGCATTAGATGGGTTTAACATTTTCGGCGCTGTTCTGAAAATTATCTATGAGATGTTGTAGTTAGTGTATGACATGAGCTGAAATTAGGCCACCGATAGGGGGTTTGTTTATAATTGAGCAGCATTCCATTATAGGTTATGTTCATTCTGATGAAAATGTTGAGAATACCTGCAAATACATTAATAATGGCCTGCGATTTGTGAAAAGTCAAATTTCTGTATTTTTCTCGAATGAAATTTTATTTATATTTTCATTGTTTCAGCAAATCAAAATTTATTACGAGGTGAATGCTATCTGTTGGTTCAACATCCGTTAATAAGTCATCAAGATAAAGCCATTCCCATTTCTTATGTCTTTTTCATTATGTAACATTGATTATATCTCGAAAACCACCGTCCTCGAGATATAATTAATTTTATATAATGAAAATTAAACAGGATTAAATATTTTATACAATTTTACACACAAAATTTCATGTAGGTTCTTTTTTGTGTTACTTTTCTCATATGATTACATTTTTGCAATCTATTTAATTTTGCATTTACATTCCAAAAAAACTCATTTCCAATTGAACATGAAGGCGAATTCTTCATAGTCCCCTGACTTATTCTTGCTTATTCTAATGAACCAACAATTCGATTTTTACAAACGAAGGGAACGTTTCTGAGAACGATTACGGTCTGCCATATAAGACAGAAGTGTCTTTATAACTTTTTAATACATATATGCAGCAACCGAAATATTTCAGAAATATTCATCCTCAAACTAAGTATTTTCTTAAATACTATTTTTTACATATTTTTTCATTAAATACTATTTTATCATTTTTTTTCATTAAATGAAAATAAAGTATAAAAAAAAATCTTCAGTGTGACATACTTTAAATTCCTCGAGGTGTGAAAAATCATTCCGATCGAAAACGATTACCAAATTGAACGTAAGTTAAATCGTAAATTTAGAGCCACCCAGTTACGTGGAGTGAGCCTATCGGGAACTATGGGAGGAAAAGTCATTTTCGGCTGTAGGCTTTTTTGTCGTCCTGTGTGCGATTGGAATGGAACACAGATTCGCTCTAGAGGCGTCCTCCATTTGGGTAATAATTTTCGAACAATTGATTTCGTTATGTTGATTTCGTTACTATCGCTTGATGCTATATGATGGGATGTTATTCAGTGAAATATGTTTGTGAATATCGTATTGATATCGCTTGTTCATCTATTGTCAGAATGTAACCAGATGGATTGTAATTTGTAGCAGGGGGACAACGTATCTCGATTGAAAGATCTAATCGGTGCAATTGAAATTGCTTCAATGCTCTGAACATAGAATAGTAATCAGGATACTGTCCGAAATTCTATTATTTCCCACACTAATATACCTCCACCTAGTTTGTTGGCGATAAAACGACAAAGAGTTTATCACTTCATGTTTGTTGGCGATAAAACGACAAAGAGTTTATCACTTCATGATCTCCGATGGTAACCTCATAGCCAATGTGCTGTCTCTGTGTGCTTGAAATTGTTCTCCCAGGATGTAGTTTTCTTTTCCAATCAATATTTTAACAGTCTCCATCGCTACTGTAAGCTTTCCTACAGAGTTGATTGGCAATTTCGGTGCGCTCGTCGGAATCTTTCATATCCGGATGCTTCTCTGGTTCGAGCTGAAGCTTTCGCTTCATGTCCTATTTTCTCATCCATTTACCCGCCATTGCGATTCCGCTTTATTACGCTTGATGTTCTTCACTTTGCTCGAACTTCCAGTACCAAATCGAAACGTAATTTTTTCAATGGTCGAGGGTAGGTCGTTTCTTTCTGACGGATTTACTTGCGGAGCTATCCTGCAATGATGAAAAATCTTCTACTGTTCTTTACTTCCGTAAAGAAATAACACTTAGCGAAGAAGCTAGGACTGAATATTATCGCAGCCAATTCGAGCCTTATCGAGGGAATTAGGCCAGGTTTTGAGGGGAAAACTTTCGCAAATATTAATCTTGCCTGGCACTCATTTCGAAGTGCGGTTCCCATAAATCAAAACGATTTTATCTTCGCACGGCACTAGAGAAAAATGAAGAGCGGATATAGCGAAGTCGCTCCGTTAATGAGGGTGAATTAAGAAGCGATTAAAGATTTGAGAGCTATTAGATTATAGTTTGATATATAGTCGTACTTTTTCATTTCATGTGTTTACATTCTCCTGCTAATTTTAGAGTTCATCCTTACATATTTCAATCTCCTTCAAATGATGATGGTAGTTATATGTGGATTGTGTTTCCTTACACAGTGTACAGCAGAAGGGTTTACAGTTGGCACTTGTGAAGATTTATGTTGATAAGAATAGAGTGGCAAAGTTCAATAAACCTTGGGTATTCAAATTTTTTAAGTGAGAAAGGTATTTTATTACTTTGAAAGGATAAATAAAAAATTAAATTCTCTTTTATGTTGAAAAAAAAACAAACACAAACATGTTTTCGACTCTATTATATACAGTGAAAAGAAATCGGAGACTGTATATAATTGAGTCCTCCCTGTACATAAATTCTATCAATAACCATCCTAAACTGCTATTGCATGCTATTCCATGCAATGCGCCGTTAAAAGACACTAGTATCTGAAAACTGTTCACGGTTAATAAATATATCCCACCTATTTTTTTTATCGTCACAGCATCAGTCATCTTCGTTTAAACAACCAATATTCGTTAAGTTGTTGAACATGACTCAATTTGTTGAGTTGAGACCATGTCCAAATTTGTTTTCCTCAGTTCCGGTTTTATGGATGAGTAATTCCACTGTTACGAAGCAACGCGTTATGATTGAGCCGGAAGCGGCAGCTAGCGTCACAAAAAAAAACTAATTTAATCATGGAAATGGTCAATTTTAGTAATGCACCGTCATCGGATGGAGTTTATTTCGGGTGAATTCATTTCTTCGTTGCCACAGGGAAGCTTCTCAATTAACGGAAGAACGAATAACAAAGGTACAGATGAGATGAGAAGGTTGCTTCACTTCGAAGAAATTTCTTTCCGCAAATTTACAAAGTTTCATGAGGGGATTTTCAATACCAGCAGTTTTTTTTTTGTCAGAAAAGATTCACCTTCAGGGACCAATCGTTCTGTGATGGTTTACGTACGCTTTGGTACCTCTGATCCGATGTGTGGGTGACTTTACCGACTGTTAGCAGGTGTCTGATCCACGAAAGCTGCAGTACAGTACAACAAAAACACGTGGATAGAAAAGTTTGAGTAATGGAATGGAAGTTTAATGGAAATTAGCCAATCTAAATTGAATTATTTTGACGGCAAAAAATACTTACAGTACGACCGAGATTTCGCGCTCGACAGTTGATATAGGCCGTGTTTCCGACGAGAGTCGTTAAATTCCTGGAGACGGAAATGGTAAGGTACGGTTCCCTGTCAAGTGGGTTTTTGATAATGTCATCGTCCAGTGCTTCGGTGGTGTGTCCGTGTGCGGTTTGTCAATGTCGAACAATTAAGAGTGCACGGAAATGCCCGCAAGGGAGCACGGGATGTGAAAAGAAGAGCAACAGATTGATTCAATAATAAATGTTGGGTTTCCTGCGGTTTATTTTCCATTCCCCTTATCAACGATCTATATATGTCCGCTAGAATTGATTGTTTTTAGGATTACTAGAATTTATTATTTTTACAATCCAGATTCAATCAATATTGATACATGTGAAGGATAGATTAATTTTTTAATTTGGATTCAAGTTTAAATGTATGGAACGATAAAGTGGCGTGAAACAAATTCATATTCAACGGTGTCGTCACAGCGAGAAAAACAAGAAAAAAAAATATTTCCACCTGAAAAGAAAGTGTAGTTGAAGCTATTTTATTTGAATTTCGTTTTAACTATTTATTTGCGATTTTTTTTGGCCATTGCTGATTTTCCATAGCAATGACCAAAAAATATATATATATAAATAGATTTCTGTCTGTCTGTCTTTCTGATTTTCATGGACTCGGAAATTACTGAACCGATCGACATGAAAGTTAGCATGTAAGGGTTTTTGGGGCCGGGGAAGGTTCTTATGATATTTCGAGACCCCTCCCCTTTCTCTAAGGGGTGGCTGCCATACAAATGAAGCATTTCTGCATAACTCAAGATCTAATTGAGCAAATAGAGAAGAATTTGAACATTGGAGGCATTAGGGGAATTTGACATGTGGAGGTATTAGGGGCAATAAATGTTTCTATTGTGGTAACATACCTCTTCCCTTCTCTCCAAGTGGGGGATGCTATACAAATGAAACAAATTTTACATAACCCATGAACTAATCAAGCAAACGGAAACAAATTTGGCATGTGGATAATTTAGGGAACAATAATTGTTTCTGTGGTGGTTTGACAATCTTTTTCCCTCTCTAAAGAAGAGGGGGGCTGAATAACTTGAGAACTTGTCATGCAAATGGAATCAAACTTGGAATATAGAGGTTTTAGGGGAGAATAATTGTTTCTGTGGTGGTTTGACAATCTTTTTCCCTCTCTAAAGAAGAGGGGGGCTGAATAACTTGAGAACTTGTCATGCAAATGGAATCAAACTTGGAATATAGAGGTTTTAGGGGAGAATAAATGTTTCTGTGGTGATTGAACAGGGGGGTGGGGTATTCCATAACTCGAGAACTAATTGAGCAATAATTAAGCAAATTGAACCAAATTTGCATATGGAGGTTTAAGAAAGCAACAAATGTTTCTATGGTGGCTTGACACACCTATCCCCTCTCTAAGGGCGATACGATTGAAACACCAACTTTTACATAACTCAATAACTAATGAAGAAAATGGAGCCTAATTTGGGACGTGAGAGTTATTGGGTACGAGAAATGTTTCTATGATGGTATGACACCCCTCCCTCCCGTAAAAATAATACAATACACATATATCAACCAAATATATTCCAACCAAACATGACAATTGGAAATTTTCGGAAAACTCTGAAGGAAAATGGGAAAATTCGGAAAAACGAATTTGCATATGTTCTACAATTACATAGCGACAAGCGTTGTTAGTCCATTCCTATGCTAATGAAATTGATCTTTGTTCGAAAGTGGAAATGGATTTTAATGTGAATATACGCACTCTTATATCGTCTTCTATCTATATAAATAAAAATGGCGAATGTGTTGATAAAAGCAAGAAAGCAGTTGTCCGATTTAGGGCTGTCTTTATTCTATCATATTTTCTGTATCAAACATTTATTCCATGTAACGGAGAAACATGTGATTGAAAAATCTTGAACGAGAATTGGTAGAAGTGGTAGAAATACTTGGGATTTCAAAGTAAAAAGTAATTTTGAAGGGTAGATTAGAAGACCAATAAATGAACAGCTTTGCGATTTGACCCATGATGCGCTTAGTGATAATGAAAAAATAAATTGTACCACTTTTTTTTCTTGCAATATTAAAATATTGATTCGCTATATACAGTCAACTCTCCCTATCTCGATGTTCTGTATCTCGATATTTTCCCTAACTCGATGAATTTCATGGCACCTTCGAATTTACAAGCATTCTTCTCTCCATAACACGATACCTCCCTAACTCGATGCCTCTCTTACTCGATGTGTTTTGATTCATTTTTCCATGGTTTTTCACCTCCCTAACTCGATTGATTTTCGCGTACATGTTTTTGTGCGTTATTACCTCAGATTTCAATTGCCCTTGAAAGTGAAGACGGAGTGTTCGTGTCATCAAACAATTTCTTTTCAAGTATGGAAAACCACGAGAAACCTTTCAAGCGAACAATCAAAACGCTAACCATTGCGCAAGGTTTGAGCATCATCGAGCAGGTCGAAAAATATGGACGGAAGGGGTCTGAAGCTGCAAATAATTTCAGTATTGCACAAAGTGCGGTATCAACACTACTCAAACTAAAGTAAAAAAGGGAACGGAATGGAAAATTGTATCTAGACCAAAAGCATATAAGGTTGGTCAGAATCGAGAAGCTAGAGCGGTCAATGAATTTTTGTCTTGTCAAGCTAGACAAAATAATTTACCCCTCTTCTATTCTTCGGGATATGGCTTGAGAATTTGTCCAGAAACTGGAAATTCCTAACTTCAAAGCACAACCAACATGGACGGGAGTGATATTCCGCTGGCATAATTAATGCGTCGTGAGCTTGCTGATGTCGACGGTACAATACCGTTCGATTGCTCAATGTCTTTTAATAATTAGTGCAAAAAGGACCAAAACGTGATTTGCTGTGATCTGATGCCAGATACCGATATACTGGAAAGTGTTGAAAAACCTGAGAAAAACGCTGAAGATAGTAGTTCTATTGAGATGTTAATTCGAACGTTTAATCAAACCTGAAGAATATGTCCGGAATATTGAAATCAACTGAAAATGTTCCTGTGAAACTATTCGAACATTTCTTTGTGATTGAACAGTTCCTGCGTGATCGTTACAATTCAGTTTGAGTAACATACTTAATCAATATTTTCTTTGTTAACCTAGTGCCTCATGCAAGTCGGACTCGATTATATACAAACTCGATTATATATGATTCGATTATGTAAAATTTAGGACTCGATTGTATACAGTTTGAAAAAAAAAGTTGTTTTTTTAATTCAAATATGAATAATTTCAAGAAAAAAAAATTAAGCTTTCAGCATTAAGGTGAAATTTAAGTGGCTTTTATAAGTACAGTGGGTTAAAAATCGCGATTTTTGAAGATTTTGATTGAATCTTCATCAGGAATTGTTTATATCGATATTGCAGCGAAATTAAGAGAGATAGAAGTTGGGCGTCAAAGAACAAATTGTAGAGAGGTTAGAGAGCTTTAATTTAATTGATAGAAACAATCAAGTTTAGTATGAATTTTTAGGATAAAATTAATAATTACAATTAAAAAAAAACTTTTAAATTTTCCACTTCAAAAATGTTTAATCCACTAATTTAGATGTTCCACTACTATATCCTGTACTAAATTTTCTCATATTTCAAATGAAAGCAACAAAATCGGATTACGTAGCATACTTTTCAATGTAGAGTCAGTTTGAGCCAACAGAATCCGGAACAAAGAAAAAGTTCTATAAGTCTGTCATCGTTGAAATTCTAACATATGCGTAGAAGGATTTTTTTCGTGAAATATAACCCTATCACCTCCTGAAAGATTCTGGAAAAAACATTTTTTTTATATGAGAAAGGTGTTTTTTCACTTTAAGGGAATGAATCATAAATTCAAATTCATACCATAATTATGACAATTTGAGACATAAAAAAAATTAGGAAAAAATGTTCTGTATCTCGATACCTCTCTAACTCGATGGTCCCTTTGGATATCGAGTTAGGGAGAGTTGACTGTATAATCGAATCCTGTATATAATCGAGTCAAAAAACCACATTTTTATTCGTTTTTTATGCATACATGTTTGGTTTTTTTGAATATAAAAGAATTTAATTTTTTATTCATCCCCTTAAAGTCAGAAAACACCTTTCTGACATGAAAAAAATATCTTTTTTTTCCAGAATATCTCAGGAGGTGATAGATGATCATATTTGATGAAAAAAAAACCCTTCTACACGTATGTTCGAATTTCAACAATGATAGAGTTATAGAACAATTTTTTTTAGTTTCTAGCTCTGTTGCCTCGAATTGGCTTTACATTCAAAAGTACGCTACGTAATCCAATTCTGCTGCTTTCATTTGAAAGATGAGAAAATTTAATACAGGATATAGTAGTGCAACATCTAAATTAGTGTATTTAAATAACATTTTGGAAGTGAAAATTGAAAAATTAGTAATTTTTAAAATGTAATTATTAATTTTATTTCAGGAATTCATTTTAAATCTGTTTGTTTCTATCAATCAAATTAAAGCTCTTAAATCACTCTACAATTTGTTTTTGACACTCAAATTCTGTATTTCTTAAATTCGCTCCAATATCGATATAAACAATTCCTGATGAAAATTTAAGCAAAAACTTCGAAAACGCGACTTTCACCTTATTGTACTTATAATAGCCACTTAAATTTCTCCTTAACGTTGAAATGGTTACATTTTTTTTGAATAAGTCATATTTGAATGATAAAAAAGATATTTTTTCCAAACTGTATATAATCGAGTCCAAAATTGTATATTATCGAGTCTGTATATAATCGTGTCCGACCTGTATATATTGGACAGAATGTATGATCTTTGTAACAGCTTCAATAAAATATTTTCGAAATCTGGGAAAACAACACGTGTACCTAAACCTCCTGCTGAACACATTGTTCTTCACCTCCGCTTTACTCGAATTCACTATCGTTAGATTGTGTTGCCTTTTCTGGTATTCCTATGGATTACCTACCTCTAAAACCTTCCTGAAGATGATCTATTTTCTTATAGATAATAATTTCCTATAGATTATCTACCTTTCAAACTTCTCTCATAAATATCTTGTGACATACAGATAAAAAAATGGGCATGCTTTATACATATTACCTAATTTAACTTCACCGTTGGACACTCGCATACATGCCGTTTGGTGAACCGGATAGCTTACTCCCGAATTTAAGCTGCCGGTTTACCTTCATTATCATCAAGATTGATGAATATTTTTATCCACGACAAATCCTTTTGTCCTACCGAATGCCTTACATCTTTCTTGGAAGAAAAACCTTCCGAAACTCGCTTACTCAAACACCACCTAATGCCCAAATACACTAAACAGATATCATGTGGATTCCTGACGAAGCATCTACAGCATAATCCTTTTTAGCCAATGTTCCGGAATATTCTCCAGCTGGTAGCGATCTTTTCAGTCCTCCTTTAAAAAGGACTATTCTCAATATTGTTAGCTTCCGCTGATTTGGGGTTACTCCCTGGTCAGCATTCCTCCAGACAGACACCTGGCCGGTGCAGTAAATTGAAATTTCCTCTCCTTTTTCGTACTATGTTACGCAGCTTGGTGGGGAGGGAATCGATTTGATCCCACTCACTCCATATCGTGGTGAGTGGGTTGCTGATAATTATTCAGTTGTGTGCAGGTTTGTAAACCTTCTAGTTAACTAACAAGTGCGGGGGTTCGTGTGGGTTGTGTACTCGGGGCGTACCACAGTTACAGTGCGAACAGTGTGAAAAGCATACATAATTTACCTCATCTAAAACAGCTATTCGTGATAACATACCTGGGGCACGATAATTTGGTAGATAATAGAGTGCTGACCTTTGCTCCCTTCGAACAAATTCTGAACGAGTTCGAAGTGTGGTCGCTTGAGTTTCATTTCATGGGGGCGATGGTAATGAGGAAACGTTTGCCTTTGACTATAGACCCAATTCTCATATACTCAAGGGCCGAGGGGCTAATTTGAAAAATGTCAGTTTTAGAATTTTCTAAAGAGCGATACATGAAAACTCTCGTAGTACTACCCTAAATTTTTGAAATATTTATCCTTCCAACATTACCCCAATCACTCATCGCGTGCCATTCACATCAAACGGCGAAGAAGGAGAGCCAAGAAAAAGCGCTCCATCCACGAAGCTTGTCAACACTTAGCGATTTATGTATTCTGAGGTGTTCTGAGGTGCTATTTACCCACCGGTATCGGTGAAAAACGATACTTGTAGGAAGGAAACTTTCATTGGTTATCCGCACCGCGTGCCGAAATATCATCTCGGTCAATTGGCCCGGCGGACGGTTCGAAGGGCAAAGATGAAAGCAACGAAAGTAAAAATAAAGTTTTCCTACGCCATCGGAATAACTTTTACTGTTGTTTTTTTTTGTTTCCGATATGACAACAAACACATATAGCAGCTCACTACAGATCATCGAACCAAAACATGGCGTGTGACAGACGAATGAGATTTAGCTGTTTGTTTGTGCTGATTAATTTCTGTTTCCTTTTTGCTCTGTGGGATTGCAAAAGACTGAAAGCGTTTGTTCAAAAAAGGTAGGGGTAGTGGGGGCAAAGTGGTCACCTCCTTGTTTGGTAGTATAACTGTTGACCATGGATGCCGTATTGATAGTCACCTTATGTTTGAAGAATTTAATGACTTTTGAGTCATCCTGTACTTCAGTAGAGCTGCCGCATGCCAAAATATAAATAAAAACAGAAATTGCTCCCTCGATATCCATTCGGCCGTAGTTCTGTGCGCATGACATTTCTCGGGTTGTATATTTGTCATTGTTAGAAATTACCAGCATATATTATATATTCATATTTAGTCAACTGAAGAATTACATGTTCTTTCGAAATGCGTTACAAATCAACAGACCTTTTTTTATTATAGCATATTCTAGTGATGTTCAGAATTGTTTTTTTTTGTAGGTAATAGTGTGTTCATTATATGGAATTATCTGTACCAAAATGCAATTCAATTTGCAAAACAAGTCAATAGAAATGAGTGTCTAGCTTCTAGTAGAGTGCACCGTATATGAACTCCGTTTAAGGGAGAATCCCGACCTGAAAAATAAAAAAACTCGACTGGACGTTGGCAGCACCATCTCAAATACAAGTGAAACGTTTTGGGTGTAAACACTTTCACAACACTCTTTTAAGGGGGGACTCCTGTCTGGAAGGTCGAAAAATAATTAATTTTCGTGATTTTTTTAGGATTTTAGGAATAAAGTGAAGTGTTCCGGTATTTTGGTTATTGTTTAAGATATATTTGTAGGTGTATTTTTCATTTGTTATGTTATACTTTGAGGTATTGTATTATAGAGACTTTAAACTTTTGTAGTTCATTCGTCTCTAGCCAGTCGGTGTCCACGCAAGATGATGTTATACTTTAGATAATTCATTTTTACACGCTGATGAAAAAATTCAGCCATAACGGCTGGGTAAATCGATACCACCGGTTGACAAAACATGGTTTCGAGGAAAACACGTTTAAAAATTCGTACAGCAATACTGTATTCCTTGATGTAACCTCGAACTATTGGCTGTAATTTTCCAACGAAATCAAATATCGAAAAATCCTTTTAGGAAAATATTTCATTCGATTTTTTAGACCTTCCTGACCGGAGTCCCCTTAAGCAACTTTTCATGCTTGAAATATTTAAAAAATAATTAGAACGCTTTTTGAAAAGGGCCAAAAAATTCTTGATTTTTACGAAAGAATAAAACTCAAAAACTATTATTCCTACAAAATTCTGGCTAAAGTATGAAATGTAGAAAACTGTGTAAATTTTTATAAAGAAATACCAACATAATTCTAATTGATTTTTTTTGTGAGAATTTTTATGAAATTTTGAGTTTTTTTCAAATTATTTTCGGAAAATCTTGCTTTAAAAACTATAAGATCTACAAAATGTTGGTTAAAGAATGAAATGTAGGAAATTATTTATGTTTTCGTAAAAAACTTTCAATTGGAAACAAACATTGGAAACAACATATTTTTTTGAAAATTAAAATTCATTTTTCTCGAAAATTTGTGTTTCTGAAATTCTGAAAAAATAGGTATAAGTAGCCCTTACAATTTCAGCAAGTCATCCATACATCGAAAGATGGGCACCTTTGCAGGGAAAAAGTTTTTCTGGCAACAACTTACCACATCAATGTATGGACGACTTGTTGGAAATTGTAAGGGGTATTCATAGAATTTAAACAAACGTTTCTGACAAAAATGAGTTTCAATTTTTAAAATATTTGTTCTTCAACGATTTTTTTTTAAATTTAGGTATTTTTTATAAAAATTTAAACAATGTTCTACATTCCATTCTTTGGCCAAAATTTTGTGAGTAAAAAAATTTATAAAAAATTATGGGAACATATTTTGGCCCTTTTTTAAAAGTAGTCTTTTTTTTTGAATATTTCAAATATGCAAGATTGCTTAAATAGCCCATGTCTTTACACAAACAATCTTCACTGCTATCTGAGATAGTGCTGCCTACTCCTAAGATGAGTTGGCATGAAATTCGTCATACAACGTTAAAATGCTAACGGCTCCAAAAACATAAACTTAAATGCAGTAAAACTGATTTGTAAATAATTTATTTCACTTATTACCGAAAAAAGTGTATTGAATGAAGCTGAAATATGGCTACAATATGATTCAGCTGATAATAATCGTAAGCTCAATTCACACGACACACATTCCAATGTTGCACCCAATTGTAGTGTCTTCTAACTGAGAAATTCCGAACCCATTTGCACCACCGCATTCACTCCCGTAACACAAACCCCCCCCCCCCCAAAGGCAGACAGTACTCGCGATAAATGCAATACCGGTAGTGCCCACATATAAATCTTAACTACCTCTTGCACTAGACGACTGTTCGTTCGGTTCTAGTTATTGAGGTGCGACAAAGCTGTGTTCTGTGTGAATGTTGATTGGATGGAAAGTGGGTTGTTCTGTTGAATCAGCGAAAGCAATAAAGTACCTACCAGGTGTCGATTGAATCCGATTTACCACTTGGGCAGCCTCATTCCAGTATCCATGTGTATATGGGAAATTGTTCGATGCGGTTAACCAAAGCTGGTTGTGAGACATTGGATGCTCCAGTAGCTTCAGTATAATTAATTTGATAAATTGCCGCCCAGCTTTTCCTGTTAGCAGTTTTCCTTTCCCAGTAACGGACGAAAACGGAAATTACAGGTGGACTCGTTCGCGGTACAATTGGTTGCCAAGTATGTCTGTGGTCGTACCGCTTGTAATGCAAACATTCGCTTGTGAGAGACATTTTCTAAGTTAAGTCTGGTCCAACATGGTGATTACATATGCAGGAAGATGGAACGGCGATATGGGAAATTGCTGTGGTTGCGTTCTACCCTTGGAAATATTATTTTCAAGATGATTGCTTCAGTTTGTAACGTTTGTGAACGTTCAACGAAGCATATCACAGAGTATTTAAAACTAATTTTTATCAGTGGTAATAATCGGCCATCAAAAAGCGCAATGCTCCAGCGATACACACATGACTTAATTCCGTACATCATGGTTTTCGTTCTATCGAATTATCTGACCGCCATAATGTTCCAACGGGCCAACGGGTTCCAGAACAGAGAGTGTTTTTTTTGACGTAGAACTACGTCTTTCAGGAAGGGTGCCAAATCAGAAAACTGGTCACGTTTTTATGAAATAAAGTTAACGTTAATAACTAATTTCACTGTAAACGAATTCTCATGATTTGCATACCAATCGAATCGGAAATTCTCTAAGATTTATTTGATATGCTATACATTACGATTCGCTAATCTCTAAACGGTTTAAACTAATGAAAACTGGAAGAACTTCCTTTTATCCATACATTTGTTCTGCCGATTTGTGTGCTAACCCTACCCGTATTTCGAATGCTTATAACATTTCTTAATAGATTGATAAGGAAATATTTCTACGCGTCTATCACAACTAATAAAATGTTAATGAACTTTGAATGAACTTTCGCGGTTCGAGAACTACGTAAACATGAGATGTCAATAATTTCAAAGGAAAATGTAAAATACAATGATCGTTTGACAATTCTTCCGTTCACATGTTTGATAGTACTACACCCAAAGTTAATTTTTAGCACATGTACTGGCATCCCGATTTATTACATTAAATGAGCTGAAAGATAACATAGAATGTTCTACTCCCCAATACATGTATATCATTTGTATAATATATATGCTAGAGCCAATATGAGGGAGCGAAACAGGAGACACATTTAAATGAAAGCATATGAAAGCTTTTCGTATAGTTTGCCAAATACAAAAGATATATTCTCGTTCATGTTCTTCTTTATCGTCTTAGAAAACACCTTCCAACTTCATTCTATGATGAGGTGTAATATTATCACGCTCCTTTATAATAGCGCTGGCTGCTATATGGATAGCGTGGTCGTGTAAAGTAACTTCGCATTCCAGCCGGCCTTGGTTCGATCCCCAATTGACGTCGTATGGTCTTTTTTTTTGCACAATCGCGAAAAAAAAGAGAAAAGAAAACGAAAGAGATGTCTGCTCGCATACATACAAACCATTTTTTAAGCTTTTAAAATAGCTCACTATTTGCGCATTTGACTCTCATGCACAGGAAATGGCATCTTTTCTGCCAAAGATGAAATGTTTTCTGCCAACGCTAGTTTGGGTGCAGGCATCATATCAAACGTAAAAGGACGTTCATCAAATTTACTTGTAACGAAGAATATAATCTATTACAATGCATGAATTGATCTTACATGGTAACTGTTCAAACTTTTTACTTACAAAGCAAATATGTTGAATTTAATTGAATTCGAAAATTATTTCATTCAATCGATAACTTATAAAATACAATACACATACTTACTTAGACAAGTGAAAATTTTTACTTCTGAAATAGTATCAATAAAAAGAACTAAAAAGTTGTTTCAAAAATTTCAATGCATTTTAAAATAATATTCGGAGTGGTAAACAAGTGGATTACATCATATAATTGCGTAGTTCTACGTCGAAAATGCGGTCGTGTTCTAGATACAACCCCTTACAGTTTTTTTTCAAATTATAATCGAATCTAATAAATACATCCTTTCCAGTAAAAAAAAATGCCGAGAATGGACGAAAAACAATACATATATATAAACCTTCATTTTTCGATTCAGTCGTTCGATGCAGTGATAATAATCACGATCCAAATAATTAGCATATTTCGGTTGCACCGCAACGATATTAGCATCATTTGAAACTGTGTACGTTAATAATATTAATAATAACAATAATGGATCAATACGTGTAGCGCCCGCAACAATAACCAACAAACACCCCAAATAGATGAAATTATAAATCTCCGCACCATCCAGCATAGGTTGCAAAACCCACCCTCGTTTGAGTGTGAAATATGCATATCCACCATCAGTAGAGATTATATTCATAACGGCAGAAATGAATCCATTATGTATCGCCTAGATCGATGAGGGGTTTTTCAATTAAGACTTATCCTTTCTGACTTTGCATCCTGTGGGCAAAAAGCGCAACATAAGCCATTCCACCTAACTTTGCGTCGGTTGGCATTATCAGTGGATAAGTTATCGTCCGCTCTAGACGTGTTGTAGACTCTCGAGCTATTCCGAAGCTCAAAGTGTATGATGTAATGTTTACTCCAGCGTTTCGATCTATTCTGGGACGAGAACGACTTTTCATATATTTATTCGATATAATCTTTACCGTCCAAAGTTTGTACCCTCAGCAGTAATTACAGTTCGTGCGAGTGCATTGGCGGGTTTTAGATTATCTCCCTCTCTATCTCCTCACTAGCAATGTGATCATGAACAATAAAGTTGACTAGATAACCAAGGGGTGCATCTGGCATCTCGTTAACGCAGTTGTGCGCAGAAGTTCAACATTCATTATTATTGCATTGGCATCCAACCCGCAGGAGGAGATTACCGCTTGCGATGCAGGAATTGATAACGCCCTAGTCAAGCTAGCTCAGATAGCATAACACTTACCCGAGTTATGTTGCAAAAGGAGTTTTAGAGTTTGTGAATAAATAGAATCAAAATACATAACGAAAAACTCATCGAATAGCAATCTGTTCAAAATAGGGATTACGGGCCGATATGTGCTAAGGAAGGAAAATCAAAGTTTATCGACTCATTGTTTCAATGTAACAAGAATTTCACAGCGCCTGGCTTTAGGGAACATTTCGACATGTCCTTCCGTTTCCAAACTCTGATTTTGAATCGCTTGCGAGAAGTGGAAATTTGTGTTCGATTATGGTTTCTCTTAAGGTGTTCGTTATGGAATTGAAATCGGTTAACTTACGAACATTGACAATAATATATGTTCTGCGACAATGCCGGCAAAATTCATATAAGCTCCATCGAGAAAAAAATCTATGCGGCTCCAGTTTAGGGGAATTCTATGCTCGACTCGATTCTTCTGCTGGTATTTAGAGGACAGTGACACATTTCCAATATCACACTTTTACACCTCAATGCATCTGTTACTCAGCAAGGAAAATTTGTAACATGCGTTCCTTGGTTTTCTCACACAGTGGAAAATAAATATTTTTAAATGGGCTGGCTGATACTATTAAAAATGTTATACTTTTTTGTAGCTCTCAAAATTGCATGCATTTGATGTAAATGGAAACTTTATAGGTAAGTTAGAACCGAGATATTTTTTCGCTTTTAAAAGTTATGGATCTATTACTTCGACCAAAGTTCATCGCTTCTCGGATACGCTAGTCGTTTCAGTGGAAAGTAAAATCTTCGATGTGCATGAATTTCCACTTCTCGCACTTCATTTCGATTCAACATCTATCCCTCCGGTCCATTGTCTCTGCCAACACATTAATCCATACCAATTGTGTTCGATTACATATTTGTCCCAAGGTGCAATGACGGTGGTCGCTTTCGAACGGTCCTAGGGATACGCTCGGGAATGGAATGAACTGGCGGAAGAGAAAACAGGAATGCAAGTACCTTGATATGTGCCGTGTCGCTCGACAGAGCACTGCATCATTCCCTCGGGTTAAAATTGTTCCGACCTATTGTGCAATGATTTGTGTGTGTTTCCGTGAGCAAAGGTGTAGTTGAATTTGAGGCGTCAAACAGCTACACCATAGACGGCACCAGTGGTTGTGTGGTTAGCGTAACAGCCTCACCACCCGGCCGACCTGGGTTCAATCCCAGCTTGGCGTCGTTGGGATTTTTCTGAGGCGAAAAAATTTCTGGTTACGTTTTCCTTCGGAAGGGAAGTAAAGAGTTGTTAGGTCTGATAGGTAGGAAACAGGTAGGTCGTATCCCTGGTGTTTTACCGACGTAAAATAAGCGAAGATTTAAAACAGCTGGAACATTCAAGTGAAAATCGCGAAAAATGAATCTAAGACCAGCTGATTACCTCTCGTAGTAACGCCCAGCGTGCGGTCGAGCACTCCGAGATTTATTGCGTTTAACCGGATCACAGTTTAAACGAAAATAACTGGAACCAAACCAACCGTATTCGAACCTTTTTTGTGTGTTTTGGGCAAATGTGATATTGTAACAATAAATAGGGATTACGGTGTCACCCTAGAGAAAAATGAATCTCGTTTTTAGAATCGCTGCACACATCAGAGTAAGCATCCAGTCTAGTGATATAAATTGTGTTTAAATCGTGTTCAATGCCTCTAGTTTATTTTGGAAGCTGCCAGCCGATATAGATTCATGAAATTGGATTATGACCTTCATTGTGTGCCACGAATGTCGTGAGATGTTAATACAATATACAGGTCGGACTCGATTATATATAATTTTGGACTAGACTATATACAGTTTGAAAAAAACATTTTTTTTGCATTTCAAATATGACTTATTTCAAGAAAAAATGTAACCTTTCAACGTAAAAGTAAAATTTAAGTAACTATTATACAGCCATTCCATGCCAAACCGATATAGTCGTTCTTAGATTTCCATGAAAAGTGGTAGTTTTGTTCTTCATCGCAACCGACCCGTATTTTTTTATTTTTTTAGTAGGATGCCCATTTCCATTTTAGGGTGGTCCGAAAAAATATTTTTTCTCCACTTTTCCCCAAAAATGACTTTTTTCAAAAATGCATAACTATTGAACCACTGAACCGATTTAGATGATCGGCATATACAATTAATGCCAAATGAATCATGCTAGCCTTTTCTGAAAAAATATCTATCTTGCAAAGCAATAGATTTTATTTTCGTAATTATTGATTGTAGTCGTTTTTTGTTGCGAGGCTCTCTAGTCCAAGAGGGCCCTATAATTTTTCTATTTTTTTCTTGAAAGCTGAGGATTTTTTACATAACATATCTCGATTTCAGAGATGCTATTTTTTTCGTTTTTGAGATATGATTTTTCAACGTTGACCAGTGGTTCGAAAGATCATTATTCCCCCTTTGAGCTTGAGCTTGGATAGACTGTACAATTCGTAGTTGCTCTCCGTGATTGACCTGAACCTACCAAATTGCACAAAGAACACACAGAATGACGCTTGGGACTAGCAAATCATTCTCGTTGTGTAATTTTCGGTGATTCGAGCTTAAAAGGGTCACTAACGACGCCGGCCACGTCCTTACAGTCACCAGGGGAAGGGAGGGAATGTTCGTATGATATTCGCCGCCCGAAGGCCAGAAGGGTCGCCTGTATAGCGTGGTTCCCTAGCGTTTATCATGGAAGGGATAGTTGTTAGTGGGAATGATTAAGAATAATCAGGATTCACTGCGGTAAGTGATGTGATTATGTAAATGCGAACAATTGACCTCTCGACAAAAAAAAATTCCAAAAATTTTATGTGTTACAACACGCGGCAGAGATAATCTTTAGATATCTTGAAAAGGAAAACCTGTAAAATTGATACATTTTATATAAAATATTATATTAATATATTCTAGTATTCATCGCATATACTTTTCATCGAAATTCAATCGTGTTGGCGGAGATTCAATAGTGGGAAACCTGAAAATGTAACCGAGAAAACTCCTCCAAGGACAACCGATCCGGCGATATGTTCCGTTATTCATCACACCTACTCTGAGCCTGATCACGAACATCACTTCACGGTGAAAGCGAAGTGAAGTTTATATAACCTTGCATACAAATCATCTCGCCCTCACCCCGAAGCGACGCTCGTAATGAGGCCCTCCGTATCACACTTCAATCGCGACGACGGAGGATAACACCTTTATAGTAAAACAAACAGATGATATATTTGAAGGTTCTTCAGCGCGCAAATTTCAAACTATTTTGAAAAAATTTCACTATATGCAATTTACTATTTACGGATTATTCTTCAATATTGACGATTAACGTTTTGCTACTTGCGGAACACAATAAATGATGTTTAAATAACCTTGCGATTTTAGGTACAGATTTTAGTTTTTTAGGTTTTAGATAAATATCTCACTATTTTGAACGTGTATAAATATTAATGTACTGTAATTATCACGTTACGCACGATCCCATCACTTGCGATAATATCATTACTGCACACACTGCACACTCTTCGTTAGGTTGAAATCAAGAAACACAAACACACATGAAATCAAAGTATGGTTCCGTCAATCGTGTGTGGTTTGTGATCGCCTCATTTATTTCACCATCGCGATCCTCATTGCGGCCAGCGATTAAAATATATATTTTTATTACACATATGAATTTTTAAATATGGTGATAAAACGACTGAAGGAATCAAATACAATTCGAGCGCGCTTCTGGTAGCCACCGAGAATTTTCTGCACCTCACTCACACATTCACACTTATAGCGGGCATCGTTAAATGAAATGAGCAAAGCAAACAAACACGACCGAACGTGGACATTTTCAAAATGATAGAACTAAATTAAAATTAACTGATGCACTATACTATTCTAGAAATCTCGCCACCACAGCACTGAATATTTTCAAACACCACAACTGCGTAAATAAATTGCACTTTATAAAATGAACGGAGCAAAAACATATCTCTTCATGTTCAGTGTCTCGTCAACAAAATAAAAGTGATCACCAGGTGGATAACTAAATCCATTCTATTTATTCAGAGAATTTCGACAAATGCAGGTTGATTCATTTGGAACTTCTAACGCACTTTCTCGTATCACTAAAAACTTTGTATTTTTAACCAGTATAGCACAATCTTTGATTAATAGAACAGAGCGCGAACGGACACGTCTGTCTTCCACCGCAGCTAAACCCGAACTCCGAAAGATCATTATTCCCCCTTTATCCAAAAATGTCTTTTCGCAAAAAATCATAACATTTGAACTACTGAACCGATTTAGAGGATCGACATATTAAATTGTAGCCAATAAGCTAACTTTCTTTGAAAAAAAATCACACTTGAGGGAAGACTGGATTTTAGTCGCACAGGTCTAGTCCAGTCACATAGGAATTTTGAACGAAAACTTAAAACATGCTAAATTTGCAAAATAATAACTCAAAAACGACAAAAATAGCATTTAATCGAAATATGGTATGTAAAAAATCTCAAGCTTTCAAGAAAAAATATAAAAATATATAGCGCCTATATATCCAAATATATCTAAAGCCATGAAAACAATAAAAACCGACCACAATCCATATTTACGAAATTAATATCCGTTTTTTCGCAAGTACAATATTTTTTATTGAAAGGCTCATTGGCTTCAATTTGATATGTTAATCATCTAAATCGATTGAGTGGTTCAAAAGATATGAATATTTGAAAAAAGTTATTGTTGGGAAAAAGTGGAAACATAATAATGTTTCGGGCCATCGTAAAATGGGAATGGGCACCCTAGAAAAAAAGGGGTCTAAGGTTTTGCGATGAAGAACAAAATTACCACTTTTGACGAAAATCTGAGAACCAATATATCGGTTTGGCATGGAATGGCTGTATTTGCTAGAATTTTCACCAGGAAATGTTTAAAGCTTTAATTTAATTGATAGAAACAATCAAGTTTAAAATGAATTTTGAGGATGAAATTAATAATAACACATTAAAAATTCTTAACTTTCAAGTTTTCACTTCCAAAATCTTTTTTGAATCCATTAATTTAGATGTCCCACTATTGTATCCTGTACTAAATTTTCTCATCTTTCAAATGAAAGCAACAGAATTGTCTTCCGTAGCGTACTTTTGAATGTAGAGCCAGCTCCAGGCAACAGAGTTCGAGACAAAAAAAAAGTTCTATAATTCTGTCATTGTTGAAATTCGAACATATGCGTAGAAGGATTTTTTTCATCAAACATGGTCATTTATTGCCTCTTGAGGGATTCTGGATAATTTGTTTTTATGTGAGAAAGGCGTACTCTAACTTTAAGGGGATGAATCAAAAAAAAAATTTCTTATATTCAACTAACAAAAAAAGCACGCATAAAAAACGAATAAAAAAATTGTTTTTTGACTCGATTATATACAGGATTCGAGTCCGTCCTGTATACGGTTTCGGTTTTTCTTAAATTATCCTCACATTCGAAAAATTGCTGATAAAGAAGATCAAAGGGTGATGCAATACCTCTCTTTCCTTTAGTTGTCTCATCTTCGTGGCAATACTTGTTGTGTTAATTGATTAAATTTTCCGAAGCACTCTACCGTTTTATCGAATTACCACCTTAGCAGCATTGCACTGAGAGGTATTCCACGAGCAGTTTCAAACACATTTGAGCGTAATGGAAATAACTATAATTGGAGAATATGTGCTAACGATATGACGATACAGATCAATGTCACGGTTTGCGACAATTACCGGGAAGACGAGCGTTTTATATATCAAATAATATTGTACACATTATTTGATTTGAACCCGAAGCTTTAAATGGCTTTGAAGGATAATGTTTGCTGGTAGGCATTGGCATCTTGATTTACCCTCAATTTCTTCATGAAACAGATTTCTTATGTTGTATACGGATTGAATTGAATTTAACGAATATGTCATTATGCATTGCATTACGTAATTCACTCCTGAGATTACCATACACTAGTGCAGCGAACAACGCCAGCATAATCACTTCCCCGAAATTCCACCCAGTGATAACCTACATAAAATAATTGAAATTTGATTCCACTGCTGCTGACATCGAGCGTGTCTATCGCATATATTCTTCTCCCGACGAGAAAGATAACCCCCAACGTACACCAACTTTGAAAGCTATAAGATATAAGATTATAATTCATACGAAGCCAGACAACAAAACGGGCTGCCCAACATTGATGGCGCCCCAATTGCTGCAGGAGAAACAGAAGATGTCGACGATCCATATCTATGCAATTTGCACGCGCTAATTAAACGTCTCCCGGTACGTGATGCTGCATTTTGATCAAGCTTTTATGTGGAAACCGCACGAAATTAAATTTTTGTGCTCGTAACTAACCGTTTCTCGTTCGCGCACATCAAGTGACGGTGGTGGTATACTGTAAGGTAGGGGCTTGAATGTACCGACGGGTGAAACCACTAGTGATGTGAGGGTGGAGCAAAAAATACGAGAAATACTTATTACAAGAGTTTCTGGTGGAAATTTTTCGTTGGAAATAATATTGATATAAGTTTCCGCGATGGAATCCGCACAGTCGCAGAGAGGGTTGAGTATAAAGTGCAAAGTTTTGGTTGCATTACCACTCTTGTACGTTTATCCTATTTTTTCAACTTTTTGATATAGCATGCCGACGAATACTATTGCTGAGTAAACAGCAATAGTAATTGAAAGTAAGTGCTTCATTTTGGATTCAAATTGAGGATTTTCCATTAAACTACTCATTTATTATGCTCAAATTGGAGTTCCGATACAAACGAGGCAATCAAGAACGATCTCCAGCAAGGAATATTATAAGAACACAGTTTGATATTACTGATGGAATGTATGATGACTCGGGAACACTATTAGTCTTAATTTGTTTAACATAGGGGTAGTGGGGGCAAATTGGTCACCTGGTTGGTTGGTAGTATGACTATTGACTATAGATTCCGTATTGATAGTCACCTTATGTTTGAAGAATTTAATGACTTTTGAGTCACCCTGTACTTCAGTAAAGCTGTCATATGTCAAAATACAAATAAAAACAGAAATTACTCTTTCGATAGCAATTCGGCCGTAGTTCTGTGCGCATGGTATCTAGGACATTTCTCGTGAAATTTAGTTTATTCAATCTGATATATTGGACAAATCATCAGTTTGGACGGCTGTTCACATATTCTATGAAATTTATGATGATGAGGCTTAGACAAGGGAAGGATTGCTCACTCTGGATTGTTGTCATGTAATTTGTAAACAAGAACTTTTCGACAATAGCAAACCTTTTTCATTACTACATACCAACTATCTGCTGGGCTCAGCATAATGCGATGCCCGAGGAAAAACGAATACTAATTTTACAATAATAAGATATTTTTTTCCCACAACGCTCGGACATTTTTGTTCTGCAATCGAATCATTTTTTCAAATTTCTCCCATTACCAGTAACCTCCGAATTGTTGCAATGGAACTTGCATCGGACACATGTCCCACGGATCACATCGAATGAAGTATCTATCCGAAGCAAAATGATACCGTTGATTTATTCACCCCATGAACCAGCGTGGTAAAACTCCGTCCCCGATGATAGCTGATGTTGCTTTTGATGCCAGTATGAAATTTCTATGCAAAGAGTAAAATGAAAACGTGCTCTTTGTGGGTTGTGTTCTGGGAAAGTGGAGATTACCCAAAGAAGGAGGAAAACCTCCCAGCATAAATACCGAACCACTGATCTAAGTCAGGTCGGGCAAGTAGCAGTGATATTTTGGCTTTTGTTTTTATGAGCTTACGATAAATACATACTACGTGAGAAGACAGCACCCAATGGGAAAAAAATAAAGCTTGGCTGTAGTTTGCCATCAGCCTCGATACAACAACAACAACAACAACAATGACAATGGCGGGCTCACCCCAATGGGATGCGGCAGGTTCATAAAATAGTCATTGGCACAGTCTCGGGGGCAGCATCACGGAGTACGTTGCTAAACAGCAGAGTAATACTAGACCCAAGCTGAATCTTTGATGAGCGCAAGTGCTGACAGAGCTCGTAAACCTACGCTCGCAAGTTTGTAACGAGAACGGTTTAGGATGATGAAAACTATCAGGTTCGGTTTATCGTTTGGATCTGTTTTGCAAAACAACCAAGGAATGAAAGCTCCGTTTCGGAGGCGCAGTAAAATTCACGAGATGAGAAAAGATTTCCGGCATCCATACAACGGTAGAACATGGCAAGTGCGAATAGCTTCATCGGCTTAGGAATTTATCTGGCCTCTTCCGTGGATATAAAATTAAATCCGGTTAACTTTGATGCCCGAGGGGTGTGTATTGTTCTCAAATAATAAAGCATGGGAAATTTTCAACGAGATGTTGGATTTCAAAAGTGGATAAGTTGAAGCAATGAAGAAATATTGCCAATGTGTAGCGTTCGCAAAGGAAATCCCCTTCGAATACGCTAGGTTTTTCCACTCAGAATACACAGTCAAGCTTCTGACGATCAATTACACAACGCAACATATTAGCTTTGTTGAATTGCCTCTATACATCATGATATCATTTGCGCTTACCAGGGTGTCGACTCAAAACCCGTATAAAAGTTCTCTGATATTCCCTGATTTCAGAAAAATTCCAGATGTAGACTAGTAAACAAATTCTCTACTAGTACTTTAACTGTAGTGAAACATTTAGTAAGCTTAAACAATGATTTAAGAACGTGTGTCGATATCTTCCAATAAATGAATTGTTTGTGATTTTCAATTTAGTTAAACGAATACTGAGAAGTGTCGTTAATGATTAAAAAATTGATTCATTAATACAGTTCAAAGTTATCTTGAAGGACCTTAAACACTAGTACAAAATGAGTCATTTTCATATTGATTCAGATCAATTTCACGAAATGGTTACGATTTTAACGAAATAATTTTTCTGTCAAACTTTCGGCTCCCTTCTGTGCTTCTCCAAAGTTTTCTTCATTTAACCTCCAGAGATTTTGCTTTTGCCTTTCGTAGCCGTTTCATTAACTTTTTAATTTAAATTATTTAACTCAATCAACGAAAAAACTTCTTTCTTTCAGCTTTTATTGTCTTCTAGATAAAAAAAATGATAACTTCGAACTCGTTGAATTAACTAGATCAACATTTTTATTGATGCTATCCTTCTAAAAGCGAAGCATAATATAACGATATGAACTGCGTTACTCGATTATATACAGTTTCTGATTTCTTTTCACCTGTATCCTGTATATGATTGAGTCAAAAAAAAATTTTTTCTTATTCGTCGAACATGCATGAAGTTCGTTTTTTGAATAAAAAAGAAGAATTTAGTTTTTGATTCATCCCCTTAAAGTCAGAAAACACCTTTCTCACATGAAAAAAAAATTATCCAGATTCTTTCAGGAAGTGATAGACGATCATATTTGATGAACAAAATCCTTCTACGTATATGTTCGAATTTCAACAATGACAGAGTTATAGAACTTTTTTTTTGTTTCGGAATCTGTTGCCTCAAACTGGCTCTACATTAAAAAGTACGCTACGGAAGATGATTCTGTTGCTTTCATTTGAAATATGAGAAAATTTAGTACAGGATATATTAATGGAACATCTAAATTAGGTGATTCTAATAACATTTTGGAAGTATGAAACTTGAAAATTCATAATATTTACTATTTTTTTTTTTATCCAAAATATATATTTTTATTAAGGCTCATATGGCGTCAACCTGACGGGGCCGGGAGTTCAATATTTCGACAATGTTTGCCTTATAACTATGTTAGTAATATATAACCGATTACTCGCGGTTGGCTCGAGGTTAGTATTACAAGTGTTTTTGTAATTCGATGCCAAATGACTTGAAAATGCATAAAACGTCGAGATCTGGTGTAATCTCTAAAAAAAAGTTTTGGCCGGAAATCGCACTTTTGGGATCTGGCCTGAGTGGAAAAAATCAAAACTTTGAGTGCTTTGAGGTACCCCTAAATCATGTTCGATTGAGCCAAAATTTTGCACAGGTCATTTTTTTGGCCAATAAACAAAATGTACATGGTCGGTTCTTTAAATTAGATAAATTTTTTTTTTCATACCCTCATTGTCTGCCAGGCTAAGTCCCAAAATGTCGATTTTTGACCAACAATTTATTTTCGAGATTTTGCGTTTTTTTGTTTTTGAATCCACTAATCTATTGATGAACCGTGTAGAATATGCAATTCGAAGCTATCCAAATTCAAGAGTTTTTCTTCTGCATTTTAAAAGTCCAGTTGAAACTTGCGTAATATGACAATTCACATTGATACACCCAAACTAGCGTTGCTAGAAATCATTTCATTCTCGACAAAAACCATGTCTTTTCATGCCTTGTAGCGTAAAATCAGCAAATAATGTGATCTGTCCCCCAACGCTTTAAAACATTTGTATGTATGGAATCAGACATCTTTTTCTTTTTTCCTTTGTCATATTTTTTGGGATTGCACCAAAAAAAAAGTCCAAACGACGTCAACGGGGATCGAACCAAGGCCAGCTGGAATGCAAGACTGTCTCACGCGATCACGCTATTCACATAGCTAATGATGCTGTTTTGCAGAAGTGTGATAATATTACATCTCATTACAAATTGAAGTTGGAAAATGTTTTCTAATTTTACTATTAGTAAACACTTTCCAGCATAAAGGAGATCTATATCCATCTCGGTCTGAGCCGTGAAGTAATGCGTGCTTATTTGAAACGTGTCTCTTGTTTTTCTCGCTCGTATTAATATTATATTGTCATACCATATATATTATACAAATGCTTACCAGTATTTGAGAGTCATGACATTTTCTGTTATTTTTACGCTTATTTAATGTAATAAATCGGTATGACAAAACATGAGCTGAAAATCAGTTTTGGGTGTACTGTCCATCGACACAAGAAGATGTTTATTCAAATATATAATTCACAGATCTTCTTTAGAAGCTGCAGGTTAATTTCTGATGCTTGAGCATGTTCCAAGAACATTGATATCATGTAACGATTTACAGCCTCCTTTTCTTATTCATCCCAAAATCAGACATTCAGATCCATCTGCAGCCTCTTTGTAGTCTCGTAAACTCGTGGAAACCAACGACAAAGTATAACTTACAAAGTTTCATCAAGCTCAAACTTAGAGTTCGGGGCAAAGCCAAACATTATCATAAAGCTCATTTTATCACGCCCTAGCCAGACCTTCTCAGCGTTTGGTGTCATTAAAAATTTCTAACTGCTGCAATAATCAAAATTCTAATGGGCGAAATTTAATTTATTTCAGATTCGTAACAAAATTCCCTGGTATTCCCAGATTTTCCCTGACATAGTTTTAATTCCATGATATTCCCTGATTTTCAAGGATTTTCAAGGTAGTCGACCCCTGCACTCACACTCACTCACTCACACACTCACAACTCCAAATAAAATAATTAGAATCATGCGATGTCAAAGCTTACTGCAACATTTATTATGCGGGTCACGCTCACCAGATCGTTTAGCTGCGACCTATTTACAATTAGTTCAAAATGGATTTGCTGCATATTTTTCTATCTGAAGTGAAGAAAAATTATATCTTATCAAACATTTGCCAATGTGTAGCGAGAGTTACCAAACTCAAATGCCACAAAAAATCTTCTTGATTTGTCCAAAACAATAATAAGTTAATTGGTAAAGCATTTTTCCATTCATTGGAAATCCGCCTGCGAATGACGGATCTCTCCAAAAAAAACCTGAAACTGTTGAGAACTATAGCAGAGGGTCCAAAGCCCCTTAGGAGGATGGTTGCAATAGCCGTTATCCATGGTAATTATTCAAAGAAAGAAATGGATAAACTCCTAATCACATCACTCATCACAGTGAATCCTGATTATTACCTCCCCCCTCTAATTACTATTCCTTCCTTGAACCACGCTATAGAGGCGATCCTTCTGGCCTTCGGGAGGCGAATATCATACTAACATTCCTTCCCTTCCCCTGGTGTAGCTCAAAGCATTTTCCCATTTCTCGGATCTGGTTAGTGAAGCATATCTTTCTTGGCTGGGAACAAGACTGCTAGTAATGAATATATTTATGTTTGTACCAATTCGATCGGAAATTGAATGAATAAAAAGTCATTTGCATCATCCCATAAGCGTTGCTGTGAAGACTATCGGCCTAGCTGCGACTATGCTATTGAACATATTTAAAATTTTCCTCTGATTCTCTCAAATAGAACAAAGTTACCATGCAACAACTAGATCTTGATCACTGTATAGTTTTTGATCATATCAATAGCGCTTCGATGCCATTTTTATGAAAAACTCATAAATCACATCGATGGAGGGTTTCGCGTATACCAAGCTTTATTTCAACCCGCTACCAGCAACCCAAAATTGATTTCAATTACTCGTAGGGGTGAGGGTTAGAGGCCCCATAACGACACGACAATGACAAACTACACATAGAGGATGACACTTGAGCAGAATCCCTAGAAGAATGGCGCACACAAAAACAAAAAAAAAACAAGCACAAAGTATCAATCAATGAAGCCTTGCCCACACTGCCAGTCACACTTGGATTTGACACATTTTGTAACAACAGCAGCGGAACATGTGGATTTTTTGGTATTACTCCTTCGGTCATCGCAATTGTGAACTACAACGGTGTGTCCGCTGTAGGATGAAAGACGAAAACATAGAATTTATTTTCTTGGGCGTTATTTTGAGTTCACGTATAATTTTTCCCCTCAGCAGTTCCAGACAGAATATGTCATTTTGGAAACAAAGTTATAAAAATTATTTTTTCACTCGCTCCTGTCATTTCAACCAAAGCACTTTTTCTAGTTTGGAAAGCGAAAGCTTCCATTGATGATTGAGCCGCTGAAATGGGCTGTATTTATTACAATTGTCAAATTGTTGTTGTTTCGCGGATGCATGTAAGAAATCGCTCGAAGCCTTCAATTGGAAATTTCATCTCGTTTTATTCCACCAAAATAGATGATCTGGGACCTTATTTCAAAAAAAAATAAAAGAAAATAAGTGGATTGCAAGACACGACCGCATTGGTAACATTGGTCTATGAACTTATTGCATTCAACTCGACTGTTTATCACTTTCGATATTAAAACTACTAGACTAAATTTAAGAATTAACTCTTTACTAGACTTTTTTCGGTGGCTCTGATGCTTGATTTTGTTGCAACTTTAGCGTAGCCTCCGAAAACAGATTCATATTAGGTATATCAGGTTTCAGATAAGGTACTGATACTGTCTTTCAGAGTGAAACTGAAAAAAGAGAGTCACTGAGGCAAACAATTTCAATTTCTCTCCTGATTCAATGTGATAGAGGCTTTAAACTTATTCTCTCCCATTACAAATTTCTCAATAGAAATGATATCACTGTTTGATTCCTGCTCTCCTCATCAAACCAAACTACCTTACTTGGTTCATCCTAGTCCTAAATTTTAGTCAAGTCCAATATATGAATCTAGTATCTATTATTAGATTTAGTTATTATTGAATTGTTAGTCTTAATTCTATAGAAAATAAGTTTTATTTTAGGATGAAATTTGACTCATTGGCAAATGTGTAAATTTGAAATTGGTGTAAAATTAGATGGTAACTAATTGAGTCTGATGAATAAACGTGCTTTGGAAAAAAATTATAGGAGGTTGTGTCCAAGATACGACCGCATTGTTGACGTAGAACTACGATATTATTTTATATAAGTCGCTTGTTTATACCTTCGGATATTATTCTATAATGCTGTGAAATTTTCGGAACAACTGCTTAGTAGAATAATCTTTGAAATGATTTTTCATTGTAGAATCAGTTGACGATAATTGATTGATGATTCATTCTTGCCCTCGCAAAACAATACACTAGCTGATCGTATGTCGCAATTTATTTCATGTCAATGCATTGAAAATTTACCTCGAACGCTATTCCGGTGGCCTTTTTCGCCTTTTTTGACATAGACTCGGCTACAGTCGATTATTTACATGCTACACCAGCACCATTATTCCACATCTCATAACTACATCATTATATCCTTGGCACCGAATAGAAACAACAACAATGACAACACTTGCAAGTATCAATTATCATGCTACATGTTATTTAGTATTGCCTCAAAGCAATCGCACCTCTAGGCATCGTTCGTACAACGTAAACCAAGCGCCGAACAAGCGTTCGCCATAGCATGCATACAGAACCATACATTGGTGGCTTGAAGCTACTAAGAATACAAATACTTCTCATCATTTTGCGCTATTCTCAAAAGAAACGCTTTTGTTAATATTACTGGCCTCAAAAAAAGTTGCATTACTTTCTCATGCTCGAGAGAAGCGCAGCTGTCACCCTTAGTGGAGGAATTTTTGCTACTGGCAAGCGAAACCTAATGACATACAAAATTCCAGAACGACATTTACTTTCTCGGTGACTAAACAAGCGAAATAAACTCTTTTTGTTAATATCAACATTACCTCGGAAACAGTAGCAATGCTCCATTATGATCAATATTAGCGCAAATGCAATCCTAGTTGAAGGCAGTTTTGCGACTGGCACGCGAACCTAAATAACTTTTAACATTTCAGTAAGACATTCAAGATGCTTGGTATTCCCCAAATATTTTTTGGAGATAACCTGAACGCCTGCTTCGCCATAACGTCAGTTTAATGGATTGATGCATTCTCAAAGGCAACAAAGAAGCCGTTTACATTTTCGACCGACGCTCCGAAATCGCCTATTTTGCTGTTGTTCGATGCGGTGTCACACTCGCGAAGGCTCGGTTCAGTGCGAGCGCTTTTCACTACACCAACATCGCGTGCATCATTAGATGACGCTTGCTCGAAATTTCATTGCCCCTGGCAATGCGTTCGTTTTTTGCAGGGCTAGAGCCTGCTCATCACACACTACGCGAAACGTCCAATTTATGACGTGGGAAGAAAAACACACGATACGAATAACGAATAACGAACAGAAGAAGCAAACGACGATATCCAAGTTGGATTACCACTGGTGGGGTGCAATCTTAAGACGCGTCCACATTACGCCAATCGGCCTTGGCCGCCCGGTAAAGCCGACTAAATGTGGACCTACCGCCCGGGCTTGTCGACGTGCCGAAAACCGACTCGAATCAAACCGAACCCAAACCGAAACAAGTGGGTCCGGTTCGAGAAAGTCGAACCGAAACAAAACGAAGTAAATTAGCGTTGACGACATTCTACTTCGTGTGTTCGTGACGGCTTCGTGCATCCGATGGGGCGTCCACATTACATAACGAACCGAATATACTGCCTGGTACAGGCCAATCGGCATCATTCGGAATAATGTGGACGAGCCTTTAGATCGAAGCGCAGCGAAAGCAAAGTGAACTGGATTGCTCAACAGTCCGATGCCGAATGAAAGTTTGCCTCAGCGAGATCCACTGTTTATACTCAAGGCAAATGTTCCCCTTCATTCTTCGACTTTTCCTTCGTTCACGGCGACTTCAAATCCTACGATTTCCCCTTCGTTGATCGTCGATAAGTTGCTCGTTATTGACAGCTCTGTTCGGGAAAGCACACAAATGGACAGAACAAATGTATGGAAAAATGGAAACGCCTAAAGTTTTCATGAATTTTAACCATTCACAAACCAGGGGATTCTAATGTATAGCATATTAAACAAATCTTAGGGAATTTCCGATTCGTTTAGTATGTAAATCGCTAAAATCCGTTCGCGGCAAAAATAGTTATTAACGTTAATTTTATTTCATAAAAACGTGACCTGTTTTCTGATTTGGCACCCTTAATGAAAGACGTAGTTCTACGTCAAAAAAATCAGGTCCCCCTAAGTTAGAATACATCCTAAAGAAACGATCATTACACCCATCTTCACAAAGTTAAAAATACATCCTTGGTTCGACCGATACAACAGTCGACTCCCGTATTCGACTTGGTGACACTTTATTCACTCACTCCTACTTAATTGATATCCTAGAACAACCCTTATATTTTTGTAGCCATATTTGCTGGATTGTACCCATACCAAAGATGCCCGAGTCCGACACAATATAGGCCATAGCGCAAGAGACATTCTCAGTCGGGATGAATCTCAAGGAACCAATTTGATTGCGTTTCTGGATGAAACCGACTTGTTTCATAAAATTCAATTTAACCCTCGGAGACGAAAATCTCTCAAGTCGATTTAAAGTCATCGCTAACAAACTAAAAAGAAGATGAAACTGCATACTTCAGATCTACACATCCAAACTAGCGTTGGCAGAAAAAATATCATCCATGGCAGAAAAAGTGCTTTTTCGTGAGCTGAAGGATGAAATTCACAATTAAAGAACCTTCCTCTTCAAAATCCTCTCATTCTTTCAGAATGAACGTCAGCTTGGAATTGTACCCAAAGGAAACGTCCAAACGATACCAAGCAGAGATCGAACCAAGACCGGCTGGAATGTAAGGCTGGTTTGCATGACTACGCTATTCACATAACCACTGGTGTTGTTGCTCAAATGCTCGAGAGTATCACATCACATTATAAAATGTAGTTGGACCTTAAAATTACACACGAAAAGTGTTTTCTAAGAGTGAAAGGGAAAGCATAAACGTGAACCTGTAGTCTTATCGCAAGGGTGGTAGTGCTGAGAAGCGTGTATGTGTCTCTTGTTTTGCTCTCTCATATTGTTTTAGAAAATCGCTCGAAATAAAATCGCAAATGAAGAAAGCGCACAAATACAAGTTTTACTGTATACACAAACTCGTCTCTCGCTTAAGTAAATTCAAACAAAAATTTTTTTGTTACTTTTTCGCTCATTTTATGTTATAAATGAGGTTATCGAAAGATGTGTTAAAAATTAATCTTGGGTCTAGGTAGGGCGTAGATTGGACGGAATGGATAAGGCAGATTGTCTGTCGACCAATCAGAACGCTGGATTTTTGTTTAGATAATACTTGACATCTTCCAGTTGTTCAATGGCTTCAAAAAACGTCCTTTTTTTGTTCCAGCAGGTGCGTCGAAATATTTCATTTTGATTGAAGAAAATAGCTCTAAGTTATATCGAGAAATCGCGGAGGCTGATTTAAAATTCGTTCATTTGAGAACCACGGTTCAAAAAAAACTGCGGTTCATAAAAGAACCGTGTTTATTTCAAGAGTTCTAGCGAACCGTGGCATACAGCAGTGCGGAAAAATATATGTTTCATGTTCCAAGCGGTTTCATTTAGCTGTTTGTATGTTTGTAAAATTTGGCGGAAATCATGTTTTCTCGAAACCCCATAAATATGGGTATCAAATGAAAGTGAAGAACACAGTTATTTATGTAAAATGGAAATCCAAGATGGCAGACGTTACAAAATGGAAGACGATAAATTTCGTCTAAATCCCATCAATATGGGTATCAAATGAAAGGGCTTGACTAGTAGAACACAGTTAATTATGAAAAATGTAAATCCAAAATGGCGACAGTTACAAAATGGCAGACTATATTTCTCCTTAAAACCCCATCATTAGGGTATCAGATGAAAGGGCTTGACTAGTAGAGCACAATTATTTATGAAAAATTCAGCTACAAGATGGCCAATTAGTTTTTTCATGCAACTCCGGCATATGGATATCCAATGAAATGATTTGACTAATATAATACAGTTAATCATGAAAACATTCTATTCGAAACATTTAAAAAATTTGTGAAAACTGTGTCGTTATAGAAAGCTGCTATACACTCCCGACCACTAGTTCAACATGATCAATATTATATGGATCGAGAGAAATCAGTTCTAGTGATTATAAAAAAGCTCAGTAATGAATAAATTTCGAAGCTGGTGAAGCGATTTACAAATCTTATTTTTATGTTATCTAAAATAGGGTGACCAAAATTGTCGATGAAATAAAAATATAACTTTCTTATCTTTATAGATAGAGGTAAATATAATTCTACAATGTTGTAGAGACATCTTCAATTATTTGAGACAGCTTTGTAGAACAAAGTTTTTCTCTATCTCTTGAAATAATCGATATAGCGCCTTTTTTCTATGTTCAATTAGGGTCACCATGAAAAAAAAAACAATTTTTTCGCTCTAACTTTTATATTTCAAATTCTACATGCAAATTGTCTTCAAAAGACTTCTAGAGCTTACTAAAACAAATATTTTTCGATGCAGAACTTGTCGATATCTCAACTTCACTCGAAGTTATTGATATTTCTTCCCAAAAAATACGCTCTCTTCAATTGTTTGCCATTATTTCTGGGGCAAACGTAAACAAAGTTTATTGGCGGGATTTGAGAGATCATATTTCACTCTACATGATGTGTGATTTTCAAAACTATGTAATTGTTCGTGTTTGAGTAAATTAAAATTGAAATCACGAGTTTTTGGGTAAAAAACCATCAATAACTTTGAGTAGGATTAAGATACAGACAAGTTCTGCATCGCAAAATGCTGGTATCGATAAGCTCTTAAAGTCGTACGAAGACACTTTGATGTAGAATTTGAAATATAAAAGTTAAAGCAGGAAAAACACGTTTTTTCATGGTCACCCTAATGCAACATAGAAAAATACGCTAAATCGATTATTTCAAAATTTCTATCTAAAGCTTTATTCTTCAAAGTTGTTTAAAATAACTGGGGCTACAACATTGTTGAACTCTCTTTAACTCTATCTATAAAGATAAGAAAGTTTGTTTTTACATTTCTTCGAAAATTTTGGTCACCATATTTTTGATAACATAAAAATGAGCGCTCTATCATATGTAACAACTTTGTCCAAAACAGTTTTTGTTTAAACAATAAATATTTCCCACATCTCCTGGTACTTGTCCTGGTCACCCTATTTTTTACAACATAAAAAGCGCTCTATCATAAGTAACAACTTTGTCTAAGACAGTTTTTGTCTAGAGAATAATGCTAATGCTAATAATCTAAATGCTAATTTCCAATTAAATGTATCTCCTGGACCGTTGTGCAATGATTTACACACCTTCTCAGATGAATTGTTTAATTATCAAAACCGGAAAAAGAAAAAAAAATTGTCTCTTCCCTATAATGTTCTGATAGATTATGGCGCAATTTTATCAAACGCAACCTCACGTGTTGTTTCACACTATTAAGGCTGTGAAAGCAGCAATATACCCATATTCGAATCCGGTTCGATGTAGCTTAAAAATGTAACGTATATTAGGTTATGGTAGTAAAATCCTATAAAAATTTACACTGTGTTTAATGATCAGCAGCTCTAATTTTCCGTCAAAATGTCTTCACAATTTTCATTGCTTTTTTATCTTATATAGGAAGCGTCATATATATCCTTTTTATGTAGTCGTAACGCATAGCACAATGAATAAAATTCACATTAAGAAGTGATAAATCTACGATGGTTCTACCGTAAAATTGTCAAAGCTCAGTGAAAAATATTGCTCAAATTAAGCTGTCTGAATTGAATTAATGACACGGGACCTTTCATGACACCCCCGGCACGTATAAATTGCTCACACGGCTTCATTGACGATTCTTCGTCAATAAATTCAGTTAATAGCTGTCCTATACGATGCCATTCGGATCTTGCTCCACGTTCCAGTTCTTCCAGTTCAATTGTTTAGGCGAGGCTTTTAGTAATAGCAAAAATACATTGATAAGTTTCAGTTTAAAATGTAACTAACATCTAACCAATAATAGAACCGGTCAATACGTGGTTTCTGAATGATTTTCTGATCAGTGAGTGATCACCACGGTATGTGACGTGAATGTGGAAACTCGGTTTTCGATTTCTAGACGAAATGAAATCTTTCAAAACGCACTTAGTGAAATAACAAAAAAAAAGATATGTCTAAAATTCATTGATAATGAATAAACATAAAAGGTTTGAGCAAGTCGATATCCGTTTATTACCAGTGTTCATGGTAAATTAGGGTACAAATCAAACACAAATTTCTACATTACTCGGAAATTATTCAAGCAAACGAAACCAAATTTGGCATGTGAAGGTTTTAGGGTGCAATAAATGTTTTAATGGTGGTTAGATACTCCTCCCCCTCTCTTAGGAGGGGCTGCAATACAAATGAAAGACAAATTTCGGCATAACTCGAAAATTAATCAAGCAAATGGAATTGGAATTTGACATGTGAAGATATTAGAGGGCACGAAACGTTTCTATGGTGAATGGACACTCCTCCTCCCTCTCTAAGGGGAGAATAGGGGAGGGGTCTGTCTTTATTCTATCATATTTTCTGTATCAAACATTTATTCCATCTAACGGAGAAACATATTATATGCAAGTGGTTGAAAAATCTTGAACGAGCATTGTGTCTGAAAATAATCTGATATATAATATCATGATGAGTTTTGGTAGAAATACTAGGATTTTTTTAGTAAAAGGTAAATTCAACGGGGTCGATTAGAAGATCAATCAATGAACAGTTCTGCGATTGGACTCATGAGCTTGCGCTTAGTAAGAAAACGTGAATGTTTGAATTGATAGCAAAAAACAAATTTTGGGCGGGACGAAGTTTGCCGGGTCAGCTAGTATATTCATATTTTCGGTGAATTTTTTCACCTGAAGTAGAACTACATCCAACTTTAGTGATTTTTCACCAGTGAGAAATTCATATACCTCGAATAAGTGTATCATATTTATTCTCACCCGTTTACACCTATTTTCACGTGAATAAATCCATCAATAGTTGTAGATCTCCCTAATGTAAACCCGCCATTAGGGAAAGTCTGAGAACAACAAAAAGCGTATTGCCGTGTTAGCTGGCAAGACTTGCCGACGGCTTTCACATTACCCATCCTGTGGAGCATAACACGTCACAGTGAGTGGTTTCAACTAAACCGGTCCGATGAGCTTAGAACACCCGACAAGGAGTGTGAGTTGATGGAGGGTTTGCTTTCCCGCAGGGCAGAGACTGTTATTTTTTCGGTTGAATAAATTGGTCTCTGAATCTGTGTTTTCAACCAAAGATTAGTGCCCGCAAGTGAGACAAAGGCCGGGAGATGTATTAGCCGACTCGGTTCATTGCATGCCTAACCTTTGAATATAGAGAAGTATAGGCTTGCCAAGAAAAACAGAATAAATCACCGGGAATAGCTCGCATTGTTTTAACTCTCGGGAAATATAACATTAAAGAATAGTTTCTCTATTGCTATTTGTTTTAAAGTTAAACCAACTGAAGATATTGCATTTCTCGTGTCACTTTTTGGGGTATCTTCCGACAAAGTACAGCTCAACTCATGCAATAAAAACAACATCGTGAGTTTTTGCTTGTTAACTTCGAGTTTAGCAACTGCTCCAGATATTGTGTTGAAGTTTTTTCATAACGCATTTATTGTGCAATCGGAATTTTTACCGAGAGTAGGTTCAGCAGGATCTACTAGTGAAATGTTGGCCGGTAAAAAAGAAGAAGCGTTGCAGAAACGGTGTAGTTCCCTAGCTAGTTCTGTTTTAGCTTGATATAAAATTGACGTTTGAAACATGAAGAAATGTTCTTCAGGGAGCGTTGAATATTATTTGTCAATTTAGGATAAATACCACTGAGTTGACAAATCCAAGTGTAGGGGTTTCGGGTCGCAAAAACATAAGTTTAATTTTTTCAACTAAAGATAATTATGGTTGATATCGTGGATGACTGAATGCTCCCACATTGAAATTGATTCATTCCCTCGAAATTTTGAGAACAAAATCCTGATGAACTCACTGTCTTTTTTTGAGTCACTAACTATACTATCATCTTTGTTATAATCGAATAGTGGGGGGGTGTGATTTGGACACACTCTTTATCTCGAAAAATACAGCTCAACTTGGAATTTCTATAATATCACCTCCTTTTCTTGTTGAAACGTACGTACAAAACGTAAAAAACCTAGATAAAAATTTAACAAGTGGAGGGAAACAGTAGCATGTTCAAGTCACTCCCATTTACCCTACGTGTATACTTTTCTTGGGCATCTACGAAATACATGAGAAACCACCGCTATTCGAAAGGATATGCCGGCTAGCGCTAATAACAATATATAGGTGGAGTTTGATATTCGGTCGACAGATGAGATGAAAAAAACGTATCAATTTGTTGGTGATGTTCACCTTGTTAGAGACATTATCAGGAATGGATCTGTAATGAAGAAAGTCAATGGAATCAACCTATCCAGATTTTCTATAACGAAGAATACCTTTCCTAGAAATGAGAAGGCTATTATTTGATTCCATTGTTGGCATCGCTTTTACATGATAATACCGGTCCCCTCCCAGGGCGAACCAAAGATTGATAGTTTCTAGGAAGATACTCAGAAGCAGTGATGATATTACGACTGATATAATCTGCTCAAAACGGTATTTCTGATATGGAAATTATATATGAGCAATTGACATGTTATTTTATGATATTAAAGTGTGAACAAAAACTGTTAATTCTTAAAATTCCTAAAATATTGATGTGTCATGTAAAAAAATGTCAGATCGAAAAAATATAATATAAATTATACAAATTATAATGAATGTTTTAAAAAAAAGTTTGGTCTTGACAACCCAAAACTATGTACAGTAGAATCCGTTTATTATGACGTTATTACACTACGAAGTTTTGTATTCATATAAAATTCATCGTAAAAAGTCGGATGTAATGACTTCCTTTACAGTGACATGTCGCTTATTATGACCCATTTTTAATTAATTATGTTCGGTTATAATGACCGATATGATTCTTTACGCCTTTGATAATGTTCGTTGATTCCCGGCTCGTTTTTGTATTGAATCTCAGTGGTTAATTGACAGTTAAAGGTCACGCATTGTTTTTAGAGATATTCTGTGAAAAAATGTCATCTCAACACCGTAAAGCATTCACGATTGAGGAGAAAAGTGCAATAATATGCCAAATTGAAAAAAGGACAAACGAACTCATCTCTTGCGAAAGAATTTGGCGCGGGTCCCTTTATCTTTGTGGCCACGAAACCTAAATTCAAATTCTTTAGTATCACCGGAAATGAGGGAAGATTATGTTGACATCGATATCGCTCTCCTCACGTCCGAAGAACCCACCGATAGAAATATTGTACATTTCTTAATTAATGTTAAATTATGTATGTACATAAGTACATATTTACATAAAGAAGGTTTATTTCACAAAACGTTTTGTATGATGTCCACTTATTATGGTGTGTTTATCAATTCCCTCCTATGTCATTATAAACGGATTCCACTGTATATCCTTTTCCAACGTGATTCGTTGACATATTCATTTTGTATCATTTGAGTAACTGAATGGTATACGTGGTAAGTTAAATTCTATCTGTCAAATAGCTACTAATACAATCAAAGTTTAACACAACCAAAACCCGTGAATCTTCCCACCTTCTATCCTCTATCTCGCGCGCTATCTATCTAGATTTTTCAATGGTAGTGGTATATCGAAACTGTGACTCGCATCTTGCTATTTTATCGACGGCTCGGGCAGGTAACAAAGAAAAGATACAAATAAAATTTATAGGCAGATGGAAATTCTCATTCGATTAGTATGCAAATCACCGAAATCCATTCGCAGCAAAACACAAAGTTATTAGTATTAAAATTATTTTTCAATAGAGTGACATGTTTTCTGAGTTGACACCCCTACTAAAAGCCATAGTCCTACGACAAAAGCAGAAACACCGCATAGTTCGGGGTCAAGGCTTCTTAGGATGTAGATGTAATAATGTAGAATTTATTTAGAAATGGTTAAGACGATTTTTAGCATCCTCACACATCGAAGGATATTTTCCCCACATCACAAAGCCGGCTGAAGGTAACGGGCATCTCACTCGGAATAAAATATTTTCATTGTCAACAGCTGACAGAATGATGTTTCCCATGAAAATGTGTCATAAATTGTACTGATCGTTGATTGCTCTTGCCCGAATTACATCAATAAAAAACAACTGGGAAATATTGGGGTGACTGTGTGCAAATAATACGAGTATGGTTGAAACAACAAACGGAAGATGCCGATGTCGAATTGCACAATCGGACAACGGGTCTCTCTCTCTATCACTCTTCTATAGAACATTGTAATAAATGGGATTCCGAAAAGTCCGGCGACCGCAGTCAATTTTATGTTAGGACAGTTTCCCGCAAACCATTCGTTGTGGACTGTAAGTTTTGAATGAGATGTGTTGAAATTGAAGACATAAAGTTATGAAAATGTGCAATATACACATGCTTTATGACCCGATGATACATATAACGAGAACTCGCTTTTTCGGTAGAACCAACAAAAGGGAATTCGTCGCCCGGACGATGATGTGTAGTACCTTTTGACGTTACTTATTTATTGGTATTTTAGTACCTTTTGTTCATCAGAATGTACAAAATCGGGAATACTAATAATTTCTAGGATATTCAAGGATACTCATAACCTTCCAGACACTGACTACTTTAAAATGTCACAAAACTTAAAATAAATTATTGCGCATATTGTGAAAAGCTTTTTAAATAAGACCATGGACAATCAATTTGGAAGCATGCGGCGAAACAATGGTTCTGCTTTCCGGTTGTAGCAGACTTGGGAGTGTACGGGATGGCGAGACTAGTGGTCTTTACGTGATAATGAAAACTTTTCCTGAGACAGGGATAATTAGAGAATAAGAGCAGGAGAGCCGAGTTGGTTAGAAACTTTCCCGTATATAAACCATAACGACTTGTTTTATCCGTTTACATCGCCTGTCGTCAGCTGGTGGAATTCTGCGGCAACAAACTGAAGCATATGATACGGAAATAATGGGTTAGTTGCGTGAATCTAGTCCATGCCTTTTGGTGTCCGTCATTTGATGTTACGTAAGATAGTACACCAATCCCTCGATTTACACTGAAGATAGGTTCCCGATAAAACCGTGTAGAATGAAATCGTAGATTTTGCTATGTAAAACCGTGTAAAACGAATTGAACTCTCACTATATACTCAATTCAATCATTTATTTAAAAAAAACAATTATAAAAATCTACTTATGAAATTCATTATAGATTCTGGATAAAAATAAACAAAGAATTCTTCCAGAAACTAAATTGCAATAAGTTTATTCGCTATCACAACTTTTAGGAACTACTAGTATGTTTATTCTGATTAGTATAAAGTCATCCTTATCACTTGAGCATTCCTGATGCGATTCTGGTTCAACAGTCGACGAATTCGGGAAGATCTCAGATTCGATTTCAGACTTAGTGATAAAAGATTCAATTAACAGCTGCGTAGATTTGTTTTGCTTTATTTATTCTTAAATTTATTAACACGTTCGTCGCCCAACGCGACGTTTTTGAGTTTCTTGCAGAGCCCAACTTGCGATAAATTATTAAATGACGATCAAACTATGTTTGTTGATAACTTTTACATGATCTAGCAATGTTTGTTTTCAAATGAAGGCGAATTGATGACAATAAGACTTGCCAAAGTCATATTATAGGGGTTTTGCAAAAAACTGCAATACAAACCATCCGTACTATAAATTCATAAAAAGTATATTATAAACAGTATAATATTATGGTTATGATTTTATTATTTTTCTTCATAACCTATAGTTAGATTTAGGTGCCTATTCTATCAAATTCCTTCTAAAAATCCTACTCAATTTGAGCGAGGAAAGTGTCACCCATATCTGGGTGACGGGGCGTCGAAAGTGTTAAAGAGATTTCCAGTCGAAAGCCGAAAAATATAACTTTCCTTTACTTTTCATTTTTGTCGATATTCTTGGCCTTCTAAGAGCTTGAAAGAGACACAAATTACACATCAAGACTCCAAAAATGATAGTAAATTGATAACTTGCCAGTTCTGGAACATAAAATCGTACTCGTAGTCAAAACTATGATAGGATCACTTGCTTAAATATGAATTACACATATAAATTTTTCAAGTTTTTCAAGATTTATTATTTCATAAACCGTGGAAATAGTGTAAAACAGGTACCGTGTAAATAGGGGAATAGGTGTATTATAAATCGTCCGTCGTGGGAGCCCTGAATATTATTTCTCCGTCATAATGCGATGCGGAAAACTTTCAGTCCTTGTCTTTCAAGCTGTTGCTTATAAACGAAACTCAACCACACCTCCCCTCTATTTTCATGTTTCATTTTTTTTAACAATTTCACTATTCGTTTTTTTTTTACCATTCAATATATAAGTTATAATTTCTAAAATCCAGCTTATTTTTGGGATCAACTGAGTTTTCTTCCAGTATGCCACAATCAAAGAGATGCAACAAACAAAATATCAAGTTTGTCAATTGGCTGGCTATTCTCCCATGGGAGGCATCAATTTCCATCTCTGTAATCCGATTACTACCAATTGAGCGTACGGGAAAGTTGTGACAAAGAGGAAGTCAATACATTTTATGTTTCCACAAAGCCATATAACCGCACTTCCTTCCTTCGTGTGGATCGCTTGGGTCACTGCCAGTGGCATTCAATTTCCTTCAATACATTATCATAAACTTTGTCTATTATTTGATTCCATTATTTGTTGATATGTACCCCTTTTCTGCATTCATGGAAAGAAACTTTCAGTGCCTTTTGTTTGGATTTTGTATCTTCTCTAGCCCAGGGAGACATGGCCAAGTAACGAAGATTGCAAAACGATCGTAAAAGCACTTCCGCGAGGGTTGGATATTTGGAAATTAATGCCACGTTAGTCCCCACAGAAAGAGCGGAAATATTCATAGATTTTCGATGGTTGGATTCGATTGGTTTCTCACAAACACATTGTACATCAGCTATGTATATTTCAGAAAGTCAGAAAAAATATGTATTGTTTAGCTTTAATTGTTGAAATGTATTGAATTCTTAATTAGTGCCGAAGGTGCGAATGTAGCTTGATTCTGTAATTGTATGTCACCTATATCAATGATGAAATGTTTCTTTATCTTAATTGTCATTTGTTGATTGTATTATAATTTTTGCCATGGAAACAAGTATAATAATTCCTGGTAGTTGAATTTGCACACGAAAGAAACATCCATGCTAAATTTGATAGCTAATAGTGATCGTACTAAAGACCAACTACAATTAACCTTCAATAGAAAATTTATTCTCTTGTTCGCACCGTATAAGAAGCTAGTTGCTCTATGGGAAAAATCAAATCAACACCTACTTAACTTGTTCCACATGCATTTTCTTAAACAGGAACCGAGCAATAGGGCCGTAAAGAAAAGCTAACAGTTACCGTTAACCCCCTCACGTGAATAGAACCACACTCGGGGCGATTAGACTGTGCCAGAACGTACAACATCGAACCTCACTCGTCGTCTATCGATGTGAAATGGATATGATACACACACTCAGCAGAGTATCGAAACGACTCACTGTGCTCGTGTTTGGGCCCTATTGTCGGAAATTAAATCGTACAGCAAAAAGTTAATCCCGTAAATCTTAACTCTTAGGTTCGGGAACTCTGACGCTTGGAGTATCCCATATTTGATAAAGATGTTTCAGGTGCATAGAGATGCAATCAGTTCTAAGAAACTCAAGTAGGGAACAATACGTCAAATGCTGAACAGTGTTTGCCCTCAGCAAATTACGGTGCATTTTTTGGCTGACGTTGGCTTGTAATGTACTATTGATGAGTTCATCAATGGAGGTCGATGGCCCTTTTAGTTCAAGTTAAACTACGACTGAAATTCGTTATTTTTTATTCGTTTATGGTTTTACGACATGGCGTGATTCACAATATTTCTCTAATTGTTGAGTGTGAAAATAATTCATCCCGTGTTTTGCATGACAAACACATTTATTTGAACAATAAAATGAATTTATACATTTTCTAAAGTATTAGCCATCGCTAGCCACTACTTTTTCCCCATCTTTTTTGCAATTTACAGATTCAGTTGAGAAAGAAGCGGAATGAGTCCAGCCAATTTGTTATACCCTATTCTGAAGCAAAGTGTATTCCACTCAAAGCGTTCTGCATCGATCGAAACAAATGATAGTCGGATAATCTCCCATCCATGATTTTCCAAATAATTTTTAGCTCGAACAGCAACATGAGGCTGAGCGTTGTTATGATGGAATATTATCGTCTAGTGTCCGGTCGCATAATCTGGACGTTTTTCGGCAATAACTCGCTTTAAACTGATAAATTGTTGTGTGTGCAAGTAGCCATTGATCGATTGGCCAGCCGGTCAAACTCAAAGTGGATCATACCCTTTTGATCTAACTAAAAAACCAGTATTATTTTGGAACTGTGGTTATTTGGTTTCGGCGTTGATGTTTCTGGTTGGCCGAGCTTCATATACGATCTTTTGCGTTTTGGATTGTTGTAGAATCCATTCCATCCCGGTAACGATTCGATGTATATAAAATATTTTCGTTTGTGTCGTTCCTTTCGGACAAGCAAATCCGCCGTTCGACATCTCTCGTTTTTAACTCGTATGGAATTTGATTTCCTTACTTTTGAATGTATCTCGTGACTTTCAGTCATTCAGAAATTGCTTGTCGTGTTACTCCCAATTATTCTGCACGCTATGTTTGCGTTTGACCTCAATCTTGATCGAGTGATGTCTCTAATTTTTTGACTTCAAACTTTAAGGGTTGATTCGGACGCTTTCTGCCTTTAACACTAAAATCACCACTTTTACAACATCCCGCAAATGGTGCTTATTTGAAACGAAACTCGACATTTTCAACACAGTAAAAATTAAACTGTGTGAAATTTCATCAACAAAGCAGATGAATTGACTGGTTCTGTTGAAAATCGTGCCACACAATTTGAACGCTGCTTGTCTCATTACACCACCCTCTAGTGCAGTATTGAATAGCAGAGAATGCAATAGTAAAAACGGAATAAAAAAATTGTTTATAACACGAATCGGAAATATTTCCAAAATTTTTTCAAAAACCAACCTGTGAAAACGAACAGTGATCTCAGGATGTAGCACGGCTAAGCAAGATTTGGAAATAAATTCAATGAAAGTATTACAATGTAACCCTTTGCGGTCGTATTTAATTTGGGCATGGGTGTCGAACTGGTCGGAATTATTTTTCTTTGAAAAAGTAAGATTATGAAAGATGAACATTTTTTTATTATTTTTGTTGTAAACTCTACATATATAATAACTCAACAATGTATTTTAATGTGATGTTTTATAAAAAAAATGTCACCTTATACACTTATGCGATTATTCAAATAACATGAGACATTTATGAAAACAGTAGTTCTGATACTTATTGACAATCTTTTCCATCACACCGAAGTGTTACAATGGCGAAATTCTGCAATTATGATTTTTGTCCCACATTACTATGCATTCTACGCACTGTGCGTTTTCTTGTGTGGGTGACTATTTTGTTTAAAACTGAGTACCGTTATCTATTACTCATAGGAGCACCATATTGATTCCTGAACAAGTTCACTAGACATCAACCTTCGGTTAAAAAAAGCATAAACTGATACTTGGTTGTGTAAAATATAAGATTAGCTTGATTTCTTGCTGTGGTGGCTGAGAGCAGACAAACGACCACAAAGAGTTAAGATCCACTTTAGAAAAAAAAATCATAGCTTTCTAGGAGCGTTGCCAACATTCATTGCTTCGCTACATACATTTTAGACATGTGTAACGGAGCATTTTATATTTTTAAAAACTGATAACCATATGCCATTTTACACAAATACGCGAATATGACTTTTTAATCGATATAGAGACATTTTACCAATCAACACGAATTGTCGAAGAATTTTTTAATTTCATATTTTTGATTTAACTGGAACTTTGCCAACTTGTTCGGTGCTAGGTACGATGCCATTTTACGGAATTAGCTTTTTTTAAATACGAACACGACTTATTTTTAAAAACGACTTATGCAAAAATGGTATCATTTCAGAAAATAAACTATTACGCCAAAATGGGTTATTTGATCGAAATGGTCTCCAAGGCAAAGTTATAGATTGGAATTTCATGGCTCTGGAAAAAGCACATACTGAAACAAAACGTTTTTTGACCGAAAAAATGAAACAAACAATTTTAAAACTGAATATCTCAAAAAATACATTTTTTAGATATATATATATATATATATATATATATATATATATATATATATATATATATATATATATATATATAACTTACGTTTTTAAATTAAAGGAGAGCGTTTTTAAAAAAGAACTACACTTGTTCACTGTAAGATTAAGACTGACTTTAATATCGCTTCCAGTTTACATGACTTATGATTTATGCCTACTCAATGAGCCGAAGGGAATTTGATACCTACATTCTCGAGTTGCGTACCGTTGCCTGTTATGCTGATTCGTGTTGTGGTGTCTACGTTGAATATGTTATTTCAGTGAAGATGGGACGTTTGGCCAAAAGTGATGATGCCGCTGTTTAGGTTGTTCGAGCTGGTGCATGGCTGGTGTTGCCGTTTGGAATTGACGGTAACTGCTCCCTCATGAAGTTCGAACCGTCCCGGTTCGATTTTAGCGGATGTTGGTTTCTCTGAATTTTCCTTCTTCTCTGGTAATGTTCTGCGGGGTTCTGGGAATGGATGCTGGCCAATTTTAAATACGTTACTAGTGCGTTTGTTGATTTTCGTTATGGCTATTACTATTCCAGAAATTATAATTATCGAAAATATTCCGATATTTGTTGAGATATGGATTGCAAATGATTCTTCTATTGAATCCATTCGTTCACGGTTGCGGATGTTTAATTCTTGTAGTTTTTCTATAGTTATATTCTCCTCGAGAGCGCCTTTTTCTATTTGTAGACCATCTAGCGATATTGCCAGTGGTGTTTGTTTGTTGTGTCTTTCTCGATTGTCAAACTTTGTGCCATTGATGATTACTGCACAGTTTGAGAAGTATATTAGAAAACTACCTGATAGTGTTCTGTTTGTCAGTTTGCAATCCGTTTGTATGAATACTTTTTGAACGTCCTTCAGCACGATATGGAAATCAGTTAGCCGCTTGACGCCTGAATTGGCATCGTGATCCACGAAGCTGCACTTTCCGGAAAATCCTCGTAGGATTTTGGAATAACATGTGTCGTTGGAAACGTCTATCAGATTGTTCTGATCGCACATGGTATTTTGTCCCACAGGTTGGCATCGCCCGTTGAGAAGATAAGTTGATTGGCTTCCTACTATTGCTGTCCTTGATGGTAGTTTTAGAGATGTTCCGTTGATTGGTAATGGTTCCAGCAGCAACTCGTTAAATATTTCCGTTTTAACAAATGGCACTGAGATAACAAAATATAATTTGCTGTTCTTAAAGACTATTTTTATACTTATAAATTCATAAGCCTGTTCTGAATTAAGCAATGTAATGTTCTGTTTTTCTAACTGATGCACTATGACTTTTAATTCCTCCGGTTCTAGGAAGTTCCTCGAAATCACATTTACGCGAGCTAATTGAATGGTTTCGAATACGGTGTCTAGGTGGTTTCGTATTTGGTCTAGGTGAAATGAAACTCTGATTACTTTGCTGAGGGCCGTGAAATTTTGGTTTACATTGTTGGGATCTAATATAGCTTGTCTATTTGAAATAATTTGTTTTACCAACTTACTTTGTTGGTCATTAATGGATTGGATTATTTTATTTATTCTATTTTGTAGTTTTTCATTGATTGTTGCTTGTAAATTGTTTTCATTAATTAACTGTCGATTTCCTGCCTTGAGATGTTCAATCTCCGTGTTAATTCTGTCTAAATCTTCTTGGTCTAGGTTTCCTGTAATTAATTTTATTGTAGACCCTAAAAAATTGAAGGCTCCTCTTCTGTGTCTCTCCTTAGGGGAAAGGATTCTGTATAAGTTTGTAATTTCATGCATTTTACTACGCAACATTCTTGTGATTTCTCTGATGTTAGGAAAGGTTTCTAATCCGGTGATTATGGTGTTGAGTTGGTTAAGTATAGGTTGGTATAGGTCGAGGTCTACTTCGTGATAAACGTGAATATGTCCGTTTTTGATGAATGTTGATTCCATTCGTATGGTCAATAGTCCGGGGTTTGTTGAAATGTCTTGAATTTGAATGATTTGTCCAAAATAAAGTTGCATTTGCAGAACAAGAAGGATCAACAGACAAAGTGCCATCTGAAAGAAAAAATATTATTAGTTATTATTTATTCTTTTTATATTATTTTTGTGTAATCTACGATTCGAGTCGTCAATAAAGCTTTTCAATCTGTCTTCGACAACTTGAACCGTTGAATATCGTTTTCTCGTTTTATTCCGAATTCCCTGCACTTTATGTAACACTTGCTGATCTGGGACCAATTTTGGTTCGTCTTCCAGATGCCGGTTGTGTTGTTTATGTGTGTTCCTTTGTGTTTTGGTCAGTGTTAATACGACTTCGTCATATAATTTATCTCTTTTTGCCAATATTTCTTCGGCGTCCAGAGGTCTTTCATCTTGGTCCTTGATACCTAAAAAGATTTCTCGGGGTTTCATGTTAGTTGCAGAATGTATGGTTTCATTATATAAAGTGCAAGAAATTCTGTATAATTCTTTGTTGGATAGTGATTCATACTTATGCCTATTACAACGATAAATCTCGGCGAGTGTACTGTGGAATCTTTCCACTATTCCGTTGGTCTCGCTATGATTTGTCGGTGTAAAATATATTTGTATGCCTAGGTCATCGAGGAGTCCTCGAACCTCAATAGATCTCATGGATGGCTCGTTATCGCATACAATAAGTTGAGGTTTCCCATGAGTGCTAAAGAACTTCAGAAGGGCTCTTCTTATATCTTGTATTGTTCTGGACTTGATACTTACTAAAACTCCGAGCCTAGAGAATTTATCTACAATGGATAAGAACATATCCGGTTGAGATATGAATATGTCCACATGGATAATCTCTAGTGGCCGTTTTGGGATGGGGGTCTGTCCTAGTTTGATTTTGTAAGGTGCTCTATCATATTTGGCTTTATTGCATTGATCGCATAATCTTATGTACGTTCTGATTTTTCTTTTCATGCTAGGGAAATAGTATGTTCGAGAGATTTGCTGAAGATTTTCCTGAATACCTCTGTGGGCGAAATCGTGTTGTCCTCGTATGATTTCGTTCTGGCGTTCTTCGGTAGTGACGTCTTCTAAGGTGATTTGGGATATTCTCATTCTAAAAGTTTTATTTCGGCTAAAATAGTTTTTGTAGACTATTTGAAGAGAAGATATGACGGTCTCTGGACAATTGATGCAATTTAATTTTTTTGGATTTGTGTAATCACGTAGTATTCTTAGAAGGGTCGGAACTCCGAAATGTAATTTTGTTATCGTTTTGTGAACACGCGTGGAAAAATCTCTTCGACTTCTTCACTGTCTGTCTGTCCAATTTTTAAAACTATTTGATTTGAAAATGCATTCAGTGGTTTTAGTGTCATAGGTATGAATTCCGAGTCATCCGTGTCTGCCGAATGAACGGTTGCGTCGTCGGTATCGTTTTCGTCTTCGTTATTATCTGTGTCTTCGTTGAGATTGATCTCTAGGGGAATCCGAGATAGGGAGTCGGCAACAGTGTTTTGTTTGCCTGGTCGGTATTTAATGTCATAGTCGTATTCTTCAAGATCTAATCTCCAGCGGATCAATTTACTGTTGGGGGTTTTCAAATTTAAACCGTAAGTCAAGGGCTGGTGGTCAGTGTATAGTGTGAATTTGCGGCCAAATAAATATGGTCGAAAGTATTTACAGCCCCACCAAATGGCTAGTAATTCCTTTTCGATCGTTGAGAGATTTTCTTCGGATTTGGTTAGAGTTCTCGAGGCGAACGCTACTGGTTTGTCTCGACCTATTATGCCTTGGGATAATACGGCTCCAATCGCGTGGTTAGAGGCGTCTGTGGTTAAGATGAAGTCTCGTGTAAAGTCGGGGTATTGCAGTATGTCGCTACTTGTTAATATATTTTTACATTTGTGAAAAGCTTCAATAAATTCCTCTGAATGATGGACTTCCTCACCTTTCCTCAAACAGTTTGTTAGGGGCTTTGCGATTTTCGCAAAGTCTCTAATGAACTTCCTATAATATCCTAACACGCCGAGGAACCCACGGAGTTGTTTCTCATTCTTAGGTAAAGGCCACTCTTTTATTGTTTGTATTTTATTGGGATTAGGCTTAACGCCCTCTGGAGTCACAATATGACCCAGGAAAGCAACTTCTTTTTTCAAGAATTCGCTTTTGTCCAACTGAAGTTTCATGTTAAATCTTTTAAGTCTATCGAAAATTTTACAAAGGCTTTCAATGTGTTCTTGAAGACTGGTGGAGAAAATTATAATGTCATCCATATACACAAGGCATATGGTGCCAATATAATCTCTAAGGACATTATCCATCACGCTTTGAAACGTGGATGGAGCATTCCGAAGACCAAATGGCATCCTAAGGAATTCATAGTGCCCATGCTCCACGCTGAAGGCGGTTTTTGGTATGTCCCGATCTTGAATTTCAATTTGGTGAAACCCACTAGCTAAGTCCAATGTAGAGAAATAGTGACAACGTCCCAGTTTGTCCAATATTTCATTTATATTGGGTATAGGGTACTTGTCTTCGATAGTCTTTTGGTTCAATTTTCTATAGTCTATCACTAGACGCCATTTTCGCTTCCCTGATGCGTCCTCTTTCTTGGGGACAATCCACACCGGGGAAGACCAAGGGCTGCTCGAGTGACGAATAATACCCTGATCGAGCATTTTGCTTATTTGCTGTTGCACTTCAGCTTTATGGCAATAAGGGTATCTATAGGATTTCGAGTGTACCGGTATTTCATCTTTGGTGTTAATTTCGTGTTTAATAGCACTTGTGAAGGTCAAGTTTAGTCCTTCTTGATGAAATATATCGCTGTATTTCTTTATTATTTTGAACAGATTTTGGCGTTCTTCTGAGTTTAGGTGGTCTGAGCGGATTTGTTTCAGCAGTTCTTGAGGGTTATTATTCATTGAATCAGGAGGTGAGACTTCGTCAAAATTGTTTAATTCGGAAAAAATAGGTCTGTTTGAATTAACTTTCACCGGACAATGGCTAGTATTTCTAATCATGACAGTAGCTTTATTATCGGTTGATCGATAGAGTCCTGGAAGGATATTCACGTCGTTTGTTAAGGAGTAAAGTTCTGGAATATAGAAGTCACCGTTCTGTATGTCTATTGGAAGTTTTATAGGAACCTCTTCATTTGCATTCAAGTTGATGTCGTAGGAATTAGGATATTTCCTACTCATCTGGATGGTATAGTCTGGAAATTTAAGTGTGTTAGAAGAAGTGATTATGTCGGCTTCAAGTTCAGTCAATGTTTGATAGCCAATAAGTCCGTCAAAGTAGGGATGAAATTTGAACAAAAAGAATGTGATGGGAGGTTTTCCATCGAAGGGAGAAAATTCAACGGATTCGCTAATGGAATGGGTGCCGTTGATATTTCTGACGAAAGAATGATTTAGTTTGGAAATTTTTAGATTTGCAATTTTCGCAGGATTGATGTAATTTTTGTTAGCGCCACTGTCTATCAAAAATTTCATCTCTCCTATTTTCGTGTTTAATTTTACATATGGGATAAAATTTGTTATCTCCCGTTTGAACTGTCTGAATCCGGTTGAAAATTTAAATCATCTACATTTCCTTCTGTGTTCTCAGATGTCTCATTGGTTTCGATGTTTCCTCCGAAAACGTTTGGATCATTTTCTGAATAGATGTTGTTATGGGGGTCATAGTCTGGGTAATTTCCCTCAACCTTCGCTAAGGCATAATTGTCATTTTCAGCATGTCCATAATCGGGCAAATATGTTTCTTCACAATGTTCGAAATGATAGTTGGGACTTGGGTGAAAAGGATTTAAATTCTGGCGTGGTTTAAAATGGTTATTATTGTTTCTATTCATGTAATTTACGTTCCTACTTCGGATCGAGTGATCCACCTCCATAGGGACTGGTTTGGGAAAATTATTTTGATGGTTTTGTCCAAACTGATTGCGGGGAAAATTAAGATTTGGTTGCTGGGTGAAATTATTTCTGAAAATTGGGGGTCTCTGAATTGGGTTTGGAGAGAAATTAGGTTGCCAATTGATTGGTTTGGGGTTCGGTGGAAAACGGGGTACGTTCACAGGACCATTGTATGGTGCTGAAAATTTAAAAGGATTCACTGGCCGGGTAGGTATGTTTGGAGGAATAGGAGCTCTTGGATGATTAAATGGTTTCGGTGGTAGCATTGGTTTATATGATTTTACATAATTATAGTTTTGCTCCTCCATACAAAGTCGGAGAGCGTCTTTCATTGTAGTGGGGCATTGGGCTCTAATGATTGGTCCTAGCGGCTCTCTTAAGCCAGCGAGGAAAACTTTTAGCCCTATGTCCTGGAAAAATTCTTTCTTTGCTTGTTTCACGGCTGCATTTTGTTCTGTTATGCTCAGATTATTTGTGAGCAGTGAAACGATGTGCGATACCTTGGAGTAAAATTCTTCCACGTTTCCGATTTGGTTCAATTTGAAGAGGTCTCTGGTGAGGGAGACCTCGTCACGCCTGTCGCTGTAATGTGTGATTAGGGTTTGTTTTATCTCGGCCCACGTTAAGTTGGTGCCGTATAGTTCGAGTACGTTGTCAGCGTCCCCAATTACTTTTGTGCGGATCGCTTGAATCCACACTCTATAGACGTTAGTATTCTGTGCCTCATTCAGCAGAGGGATTATATTATCAATCCCCTTTAAAAATGAGTTTAATTTTAACGGGTTTCCGTCGAAACACGGAAGATCCCGAATAATTTGGGGCGTCTGTAACGATTTTAGTATCGATTCCGTTCTTTGCTCCGGCACTTGAATCACCTGCACGGGGTTCGCTTGCCTGTTGGCAGCCAGTTGGGCGGCAAGTGATTGAGCATTTCGCTCACCTTGCGCTGCTTGGATTTGTAATTGAGCGATCTGCTCATCCTTCTCGGCCAGACGGCTGGCCAGTTGTTCCAAACTCGCTTGGAGAAGTTCGAGCTGGTTCTCTGCCATGTCTCGGCCTCGATTGAAATTCCTAAATCGCTTAATTTTGGAAATTAAAATTTCCTTGTTTAAAAAAGTATTTTACTTGGTACCGGTTATAAAAATTCACCTTTTTATTCGTTATTAAATCACTAAATATTAAATCACTATACCTAGTCTCTTTTTGCTTACCTTAATTTTTGCGATATTCCTTCGCTGGTTCTGATCGCTTGGTTTTGTTAGTTGTCCTTGGGGTGCCACTACAATCGATAAGCCGTCGATTCGGTCACACACGCGAACTTCTAACTAAAACCGCAATCCGCACGACTGCGCCACTTACGTTTTTAAATTAAAGGAGAGCGTTTTTAAAAAAGAACTACACTTGTTCACTGTAAGATTAAGACTGACTTTATTATCGCTTCCAGTTTACATGACTTATGATTTATGCCTACTCAATGAGCCGAAGGGAATTTGATACCTACATTCTCGAGTTGCGTACCGTTGCCTGTTATGCTGATTCGTGTTGTGGTGTCTACGTTGAATATGTTATTTCAGTGAAGATGGGACGTTTGGCCAAAAGTGATGATGCCGCTGTTTAGGTTGTTCGAGCTGGTGCATGGCTGGTGTTGCCGTTTGGAATTGACGGTAACTTATATATTTGACAAAAAGAGCTCTCATTGTCTCTAACAATTGGTAGAAATTTGATCCCGATTAAATGAAAAATGAATGAGAAAAAATTTTAAGTTTCAGAAAACCTTATCGATTTTTGAAAGTACACTGAAAAACAAAATTATTTTAAAAATTTAAATTCATATTTCTCGAAAACGTATTTTTTAAGAATTCTCAAAAAAAAAATGTGTGTAGTCCTAACAACTTCCAACAAGTCATCCATATATCGAAGGATGGGCACTTTTACAGGGAAAATGTTTTTCCAATATCAACATCATGTTTTATTTGAAGAAATTACAACTAATCCTAATTTTATTTAAAGTCAAGATAGCGATATACTCTGTTCGGCCATGCTAGCTATTAACATAATATCAGTACACAACGCATTAGTATTTTGTAACGGCTCTTGACTAATTTCATGAATGGTAAGTATATATATTGACTCACTTTTGCTGTTTTTGAAAAAATAATATCTCAATAAATGAAAATAAATTGATTGAGGAATGCATTACACTTGGTTCGTTGTGGTTGAACACAATTTTCAAAAATGCAGATCTACGCTTCTACACTTCATAGCAGCCTTACTTACCAGATCCCAAGGACATCTGATTCCAGGAGCTGTCCGAAACAGAAAAATCTGTTAAAGATTCGAATCTGCCTATTGGAGAAAACGATTACTATCGTCCGATGACATATTGTGAGCTTATGGTTCGCTTTGGTTGAATGCAGTTTCATTTTTTTTACAGTCTGCTACACAGATTTTTTCTTTTGGCGCTGTTGTCATTCGGACAATTAATGACATGTTCATTTTACCGTCGATAGATTATTATTTTTTGCATCCAATGGTCTAAGTAACTAAATTTTGAAAAAAAAAGTGTGGTTCGTTTTGGCTGAACCCCGACCATATGGCATTTTAGTATGAAGACTCAGGATTTTTTTTCTAATTAGAATACATTTTTCTCAAAAATAGGTTTTTTAATTCCGAAAAAAAATATGTATGAATTGCCCATACAATTATTAACAAGTTATCCATACATCGGAAGAAGGGCACTGTTACAAGGAAAAATTTTCCTAGCAACAACTTTTTCAAGTTCTCTTTGAAAAATTATTATATGTTTAAATCGTAACAATTTAGTGTGTAGATTATCGCGACAGTCATATTCTGTAAACTTTTTTTCTATTAGGAAACACGTCAAGGACATGTCAAACGAGAGAAATACCCACAAAAATTTTAGGAGTCAAACATTATGTTTTCAGGAGTCTCCATACAAAAATGCCATATTTTCCAGAAACTATCAAAGATAGAAAGTTGACTTCTTCGACAAAAGTTCATATTTTAAAAAGATCCAAAACTTTGTCGAATATACTATATCGCTATCTTAACTTTAAACTTTTTCTTTTTAATTTGTTCGATATTTTTGATAAACTTAAATAATATCCTACATTTCATCCTACGACGAGAATTTTGTAAATATTATAATTTTTGAGCTAGAAATTTTAGTAAAAAATGCAAAATTTAAGATGTTTTAAAAAATAATTTTTCATTTGCCCAAGATCAAATTTCAACCAGTTGTCAAAGACAATATGGGCTTCATTGTATCAAAAATTTAGATTTAGAAAAATGTGGTTTTTGAGATAGCGTCGTACATAATGCCGAACAAGTTAGCAAAGTTGCAGCTATCAAAATCAAAATCAAATATATGAAATTAAAACGTTTTCATGTTGATTTAAAAAAAAGTCTATGAATCCATAAGGAAAAAATCTGGCTCCTCAGGACAGCAACCGCACTCTATAGAATTGCAAATAAAATGCAGATGTATTCTGCTAATGTGTGGATCGATCGGTTTCAATTCACATTACACTGAGGGAGAGTATTGAAGATATCATTTGTGGCTGAATTTCTTTTAATTTAAACCCCTCTAACTTAGCACATAATCGTCATATTTTTTATTATCTGTAACACTTTCATGGTTACAATAATCCTATGGTTACAGGAACAGCTTAATTAGTCCCATTCAATTTTTGTAAATCGTTCAAACTGTCAGTAATTGTTTAAACATGAAATATTTGTAAATACTCCATGTTACGTGTTTGAGTGTCAAATATTGAGTTTTTATTAGTGTAAGGTTGGTATTGTTCATTGGCGTTGTTTATATTATTTTTTTTATAGTAAGTTGCTAGTTCTGTTCGCGTTTTTCTGTCAAATTAATAAATATAAGGGAAACAAGATTTCTTGCTATAAAATATGGATTTCTGCCACAATACCAACCTCCCCAAATAAAATCTCGCTCAAAAGTTATTAAAACATTTTTTGTGTTAAAATTTTAAAATGATATCTGATCAACAATTGTGTTTTACCCACAATTGTTTTAGAAGTGGATTAATCATAAACCAGAGGAGAAAGCTAAACCTAAACTTAAATTCATTTTGTCAAATGTCAGCCTCGTAGCCTATTGGCAGCAAAAATTCTACGACCCCTAACAAGAACATATTTTAATTACTAACATTTGAACTGCTTATAATTGTCAGTTTTTCTGAGTTAACATATCGTTTAATTGTTAAATCCGAAACATGAGTTCTAACATTACCCGTTATGGGAGGGTAAAAATTTTATTCGAGGACCGAGAGAACACCTGACAGCAATCAAATAAAAATCATCACGACGAACCAATATTGCCGCATTATTCTGTCCCAAGTGTTTGTATGCATTGTGGTCTAAAGCCCTTCATAGAAGCACAAACTGGCACAGACAATGTTGGGCTATGAAACTTTTTCTCATCACAAATAGCTTCCGGATAGATGAAGGAGAACAACAGGCATTGTAGCTCAGAGTGGAATCGTTCAAGTTTCGTTGCAACTTCTAATCGTTTGCTTTCTATTCATCCTGTTACAATTTATTTCTCTCGAACGGTATCTAGAAGCATATGATACCGATTGCACTGAATTGGTTGTAAATATAACTCCTGCACCAGCTTCTCCCGTCCGTCCGTGTTGGAATGCAGCAAAAGAATTCCCATATGTTGGTTTCATATCCGGGGGCTATTTATTTTCCATTATTTGCGCATCTTAGAGAAAATGAAATCCAAGCAAAACCTTCGGTAGCCAACGTTCTTTTGTGACAAACGTGATCTCGTGTGGTTAAAGTTTATTTACAGCATCTCGAAATTGATTAAAGGTGCAATTTTCAGTGAGATATTTCGTAGATCAACCTTTACTTTGAATAGTTTCATAAGTTTTACATAGTGTCGCGTGGCATTCCATTGGTGGAATTTCTCGCTCTATTCTTTGTTCGATTGTGCTTCATAGGTTAGTGTGATGCCCAGTTTCTGAAAGTTTCCGATAATGGCAAGGCTGGTGCACACATTGTTTGATGTAGAACTTTGCACGGCATTTTCCCTGTTACACCGCAGGCGTTATTGCCTGCGAGGAGGGCCAATAACATTCAATTTCTGTCCTGATTCAGCATTTTCCACCCCTTAGCTTGTCCTGCTTATTACGAGGGATGCTCAATCTATTAGGATATACACGAATAAGTTTGATGGATAGTACTTATATATGATGAGTGTAAAAATTGAAGCTAATTGGATTTGTTATTGAATTAGTTGGCAAAAAATTATGTTGGTCCACAAAATCTTTGAAAAACAGAAAGAAAGCGATTTTTCATTTCATTCCGATATTTTTGACCACTACATCTACACACATCAAGATAAAAATTTGTTCTTGTAATATTCCGAAACTTGAGAGTTTAAGTTTTAAAATGATGTACATGCCATATCTATGCGTTCATTCTATGTCGGTGCGTTGCAAGTTATGCAAACGATTTCATAAATTACACCTAGAAAATTAAACGATCAAAGCGATGCTTACCAAATTTTAGCCCAAACATGAACACTTTTTCTATATCCCTAGCAGGAGGCACTAACAGCGAAGAGCAACGATTAAGTCCTTGTCGTAAAAGAGTCAAACTCTTTCAAAACACAGTAGAACCTGGTTTTGTTTGTGCGAATTTTTTTGTGTGATTTATTTGTGCGATTTTCTGTTCTTGTGCGATTTTTTTGTACGGTGTATGTAAAGAAGCGTATTTGACGAAGTTATCGTCCATTTAGTTTTTTTTCGATAGTTTATATGCATTTCAGTGCGAAAAATGCATATTTGCGTCTCAATTATCCACTTCTGAAATCATTCCTCTCCTCTCATCAAATGCTCTAAGTTTTTCTAAGTTTTTGCATGGCATGATATCTAACAGCAACACGTTTCGACATGCAAATAAAAGCACAAAACAGCCACGCGCAACCGATAAGGCAAAGTGTCCAATCGCAAAGCGGGGAAACAAAAGAAAATTGAACGGTGAATGGCGTGGATTTGAGTTATTTTCTTGGGGGAAACTTTTTTGTGCGGTCTCTATCTACCGCACAAAAAAAGTTTTTTTCAAAATGTGTACCGAACACGATTTTTTAAAGCTACTGGTGAAGTTTTGCACGATTTTTTTTATGCGACTTTTTTTATGCGGTCCCTATCCCCCGCACAAAAAAAAGGTTTGCCTGTACCTGGAAAACCGTTCCTGAATATAAAGAGCTCGCTCTCTTCCGGTGGGCATGAAAAGCGGGTCCGCAAGGGTTATATTACACAATACGCCCACCATAACGGGCGTATGAAACCGTGTTGGAAATAACATGAAAACCACACCTTCGGTTTGGAGGCAAACGTTTGGCAGACGCCCTTTTCCCCACAGCTTTACACTGTGGCCACGTTAATTTTATCACCACTTATTAAGACACGCATGAATTGGCGCTTCTAACTATGCTTTTTCTTACGTTTGGGAGTTGTTTGGTTTGGTTTTGACTGTATCGCGTTAATTTTGTTCCGAGTGACGGTTAAACCCTTCCGAATGATAACTAGGAATCTTTCGTTTATTGGAAACACTTTGAATTGTTTGGTAGATATCTTGATTCCTGAATTCGGGATATATTATTGTTGTTACAATGTGTAATGTACGAGTAAAGAAAGTATTGTTTGTACTTTAAGACATCATACCCCACCGATTAAACAGCAAGTACCATCTAATTACAAAGGAATGCACTTTCTCATAAGCGGATTAGATTAAAGCCGTCAAGTCGAAGTCAACCTGCCTAATGGATGAGCAAAGAAACAGTCACCCAACTGCCGGGCTTTTCCTGTCATCTTTTCGTTTCGATTCAAATCCCAAGGAGTCGACAAGTCAACCAATTCAATCTCCGGTATCGACACAATTTGGACCGACGTCAGCATATGCCGTTAATGTTTGCAAATGCGATGAGATTTTCGAATTCAGCAGTTAAGCTCCAATGGGGCTGGTCTGTCTCCTATTGCCATTTGAATCAAGCTTCTCTTTTCCCGTTCCGGAAAAATGCAGAAAACCAGTGGGTGGTAGGAGATTGAATTGTGGGTCATGCAGCGCTCCCCATCCCTAGTGAGCCTTGTGAAAGCAGATTAAAGTCTTTGGGCAGCACATTCGGGTACAGTGAGATTGGTTCCACTAACACAGTGACTGTTTTGCTACAGAACGCTTCCATCCCAAGGTGAAAATCGATGTCTGGTATTTCTATACAATCGCATGTGTTGGATTACACGACAAGTGACGGAATAAAAACGAACCATTCCAGGGAACCCCAAATTACATTATGGTGTACACTTGGTTGCAAAACTTTAAATTCTTTATTGTTGAATGTTTTGATTGTATTTCTGTTTACATTGTATGATGTAAAAGTATTATTACAGAATCTGTGCAGGATTAGCGTATGTGGTTTGTCCTGGTTCTCGCTGGAGATACCGCAACCGTAAAGAATTAATATTTTGATGTGGAATTTTTTCGGTAGGCCTCTAGGCTTATTCACACACTAGCACTCCATGATGAGTTATTCTTGGAAACCAGACGAATGATTTTGTGTTTGTGAGAGCATCCATGTCGATCGTTATTTCACGACATTGATAATAAGGTGTACCTATGTAATGTGGCGAACTTGAATGATAATTCAGTGGATAGAGCTCTATCCATGCCAAATCAACCGAAAAACAGACCCGAAAACCTCTGTTTTTTTTAAACATTGTACCTGAGGTGACAGCTACCCGTAATCACAATTTTCATTCACATATAATAAGTTATAATTACGAATGCTTCTTTATAAGGGCGTATTCAGATTCAATGACTGTTTTAACAAAAAACATAGCTCACATTCCCAAAAGTTATGGGGAAATTAATGAACTACTACATGGGCAGAATAGTCCCAGGATTTTCAATGAAAACAATCGTTTTTCGAGCAAAGCTGTATTTATTTATTCCTCAACATTATTTTCCTTCCAGGGCAATACATTTGGTATAGTGAGTTTCCAGCATTTCGATCGCCACTGTTTTTGGTCGACGGTCAGCAAACGCGGCACCCATCGCGTGGATAGCTTTTTCATGTCCAAAATGTCGTGCAAAATGTATCTCACTCGTTCTTTTGAAATTCCTACGGCCTCAGCTATCTCACGTAACTTCACTTTACGATCATTCAAAACGAGTCGATGCACTTGTATTAAGATTTCTGGATTCGTACCCTCTTTTGGCCTTTCAGAGCGAGGTGCACCTGCGGTCCATTTCAAATTCACTAAACCACCGAGAAACTGGTGTTCTCGAACGTCTCGAAATGAATCTTGTCCATTTTTAGTGGTGCCATCTGTTGAAAAATCGCGGGACTTTTCACCCCATGTAGTATTTAGAAAAAATATATATTGAAAATCCTTAAAATTTGTTCTGTTAATTAATTTTATTTAAAAGTACAGGGCGGACTCGATTATATACAGACTCGATTATATGTGATTCGATTATATACAATTTTAGACTCGATTATATACAATTTGAAGAAAAAAAATATTTTTTTTTACATTTCAAAAATGACTTTTTCCAAGAAAAAATGTAACCTTTGAACGTTAAGGTGAAATTTAACTGGCTATTATATGCACAGTGGGATGAAAATCGTGATTTTTGAAGATTTTGCTTGAATATTCACCAGGAATCACCAGGAATTGTTTATATCGATATTGCAGCGAAATTAAGAATGATAGAAGTTGGGCGTTAAATAAAAAATTGTAGAGTGGTTTGAGAGCTTTAATTTTATTGATGAAAACAATCAAGTTTGAAATTTTCACTTCCAAAAAGTTATTTGAATCCACTAATTTAGATGTTCCACTACTATATCCTGTACTAAATTTTCTCATCTTCCAAATGAAAGCAACAGAATTGGCTTACGTAGCGTACTTCTTAGTGTAGAGCCAGTTTGAGGGAACAGAGTCCGAAACAAAAAAAAAGGTCTATAACTCTGTCATTATTAAAATTCGAACATATGCAGTGAAGGATTTTTTTCATGAAAAATGATCATCTATCACCTCCTGAGAGACTCTGGGAAAAACTATTTTTTCTATCTGACTTTGAGGGGATTAATCAAAAATTAAATTCTTTTTTTTATTTTCAATAAACGAAAAATAAATGCATAAAAAACGAATATTTTTTTTTTTTGACTCGGTTATATACAGTGAAAAAAATCGGAGGCTGTATATAATCGAGACCGCGCTGTATATAATATAAATGATGAATAGTATAAATAATTATTAGAAAATGAATGAACAATTTAGGAAAAATTACATTTTAAATTGTTAAAAAATGACACTCAAAAATTAAATTTGATGTTAAAAACACATTAAACACAGAATTTGGCAACTTTTCACGTTGAATCAAAAAACAGGACAATACACCACATATGAATGCAAGAAGCGATGAGTCTCATTCAGACTTTTTCAAATTCTATATGATAAAAGCAGATGAGATACAAAAAAAATATTGACGTCAAGCCATAATTAATATGGGAACGTTATTTTAAAAAATCTATAAATTCTGTATGTAACCCAAAAAATCTGTAATCTGTAACTACAGATTCTTGGTTTCGAAAATACTGAAAAATCTGTAAAAATTCAGATTATTCTGTAAATATGGTAACCCTGATTTCTGTATGATATCGGAATCTTAGTCGTAATGAATGCCCAGCAACAAGTATGCAATTTCGAATATTTCACGAACAAGTTTTATTTATTACTAGCTAACCCGGCAAACTTCGTCCCGCCCATTTACTTGATTAATTCTCGAGTAATGCAGAAATTTGTGTTTTATTTGTATGGCAGCCACCCCTAAGAGAGAGGGGAGGGGTATCTAACCACCATAGAAACATTCATTGCACCCTAAAGTTTCCATATGCCTAATTTGGTTTAATTTGCTTGATTAATTCTCGGGTAATGCAAAAATTTGTGTTTCATTTGTACGGCAGCCCCCTCTAAGAGAGGGGGAAGGAGTATCTTAACACCATAGAAACATTTATTGCATCCTAAAACCTCCACATACCAAATTTGGTTTCATTTGCTTGATTAATTCTCGAGTAATGCAGAAATTTGTGTTTCATTTGTATGGCAGCCCCCCCTTTGAGTGGGGGAAGGACTGTCTAACCATCATAGAAACATTTATTGCACCCTAAAACTTTCACATGCCAACTTTGGTTTCGTTTGATTGATTAATTTCCGAGTAATGCAAAAAATTGTGTTTCATTTGTATGGCAGCCTCTCTAAGAGAGGGGGAAGGAGTATCTTATCACCATAGAAACATTTATTGCATCCTAAAACCTCCACATGGCAAATTTGGTTTCATTTGCTTGATTAATTCTCGAGTAATGCAGAAATTTGTGTTTCATTTGTATGGCAGCCCCCCCTTTGAGTGGGGGAAGGACTGTCTAACCATCATAGAAACATTTATTGCACCCTAAAACTTTCACATGCCAACTTTGGTTTCGTTTGCTTGGTTAATTTCCGAGTAATGCAGAAATTTGTGTTTCATTTGTATGGCAGCCCCCCCTTAGAGAGGGGGGAGGGGTCTCAAAATATCACGAAAACCTTCCCCGGCCCCAAAAACCCCTACATACCAATTTTCATGTTTATCGGTTCAGTAGTTTCCGAGTCTATAAGAATCAGACAGACAGACAGACATCACTCCCTTTTTATATATATATATATATATATATATATATATATATATATATATATATATATATATATATATATATATATATATATATATGCATTATATATATACATATATAATGCATATATATATATATATATATATATATATATATATATATATATATATATATATATATATATATATATATATATATATATATAATATAGATAGATATGAAATTGGGTATATCTCGAGAACGGTTAGGCTTTGGATAAAATGTGATATACAGTTTTTCATGTAGAATCGCATGTAGCTTCCATTTTCATTGTTACTATTCTTGAATGTTCACGTTTTCACAAAGCATTGAAAATTCAAAAACTTTCAAAAATTCATGTCTCCATTTTGGTGAGTTTACGACGGCACCGCTATACGTAAAATTTGGATAAATAGAAAGAGCTTTCCAATAAAAATATACAAAAGAAATATTGAAGGGGAAGTGTTTTGAGATATAAAAGTTTTTAACATTAAATTTAATTTTTGAGTAAGATGTTTTAACAGTATATTTAAAATGTTATTTTTCCTTAATGGTTCATTTATTTACAACTTTGTCAAAAATCATATTTCAATAAGATATCTGGATTTTAAGTAACGATTTTTTTAAAAGGAAGATGAATGATAATGATTACGCCCTTTTAAAAAATCTGTCGGGATTTAAATTGGTAATATGATAATGAAAATTGTGATTTTTGGTAGTTTCCATAATAAATACCAAGTTTCAAAAAAATCTCGGGTATTATTTTTTCTACAGATTTTTTATGCAACAAAAATTTTGAATGGTATAGATGGCGATTCAGATTTTTGAAAGAAATAGTACAGATATTCAGTATAACTGTTAATAATTAGACTGCTTGCAGAATATTGGCTGCCCTCAAGAATTCCACATGACCTCTGTTGCTTTTATGAAGCAGATTTTGTCCCAGATCAACAAATTGTATTGTTTGTTCAAAGATGAAAAACCTGAATTCATGATGCTGAAAGATTTTTAGCTAATCATTCTCACTAATAGCTGCAAAAAAAATCTTACGTTGTTACAATTTCGAAAGCTACTGAATTTGAAGACCATTTGAAAAGCGGCAAGAATATTTGTGTTGGGATGGCAACAGGAGAAGATTAGAGAGCAATCAGTGCCGAATGCAGATAATTTTTGAAGAGAAGCTGATCAAGCAAATGAGAACAATATTCGATTTTAATGATCCGACGCTGAAGCCGGTAGCAATGTTAACTTTCAGAAACTTTTCCAATTTATCAAGCATCAACGTTGTATAGGAAGCGTTTCCAACGTTCCAACGATGGGAATTTACTAGACCTGGAGAACGAATGCCGTGCCCTAAAAGTAAAAGTGCTCCGGACAGAAATCTCCGATTCAGGAAACAAACGCTCGCACTTCCGGTGCTTCGATTCCATGTTTCTAACGATCTCACTATGTCTCACTCCTCGGCATACGTTTTTTTCTTAATATAAACAGAGCAAAAATAAGTTTCGAAATCAGCTCAGTAACGACATGATGAACATATATTTATGATCAAATAATCCGATTAAACATCTTGGCGACAAATCGAATAGTTTGTCGAATGATAGTTTGCAATCTAAATTTATATGAACTATGTATAGGGATTATCAAATGCACGCGAGGCTTGCCAATGTTGATGTACATTTACAGAAAATGTAGTATTTGTAGTAACTGAATGTAAATATGAAGTTAGTAAGAAGAAAATAGAAAATTGAATAGTTGTTGGAAAATAAATGAGTATTCCTTTTATGCTAATAAAACCGATTTTTCTGTACAACGAATATTTTCGATAGTATGTAACGGGAGGAAGAATATCGAGGACAAGGAGGCGATACAACCTTCACTTAAGCGCCAGGCAAGTTATTACACTTGCCGTGAAGGAGCGAAATTTGTCTCTTCAGTTTCCCGTGCCCGACCGTGAGACCTCAGGGCGAGTTCCTGCCTACGATCTTCAACCCACCCTTGAATTGTCTTGGCGCTCACCAAGGAATAGAATTTAATCAAATTGGTATACAAAAACATCCAGGATGGAAAGGTTTCCTTTGAAGGTTTGCCTTCCCAGAGCCTATGCTACCTCGAACCCGAAAACCGAACAATTGAAGGGCCTCAAAACAGCCGAAATTCAATAAACATAAATTATAACGTGAAATACAGTATATATACAATTGTTTTCTATTAAATTCAAATTATCCCTAATCACAAATTTTGCCTTAACTCTAGTACTTGCAAGTTTTTTTTTCTGTTGCTCCCTCAGTGGTCGAGAACAAGTGCACTTGCTGCTACGCTGAGTGGTGTCTTCGCTAGATGGTGACACACGTAATGGTGTATGCGCTTTCTCCGGATTGTTGTGTGACTTTTTTCCGGGCTTATCGTGCGCGACACACGGCCTTCCCGGATGCCAAAGGTCGAACCGGCCAAAGTAGTCGACCCGAGAATCCCTTTCGTCAGCGATCACACAGACAACCGCATGTGGATTTAAATCGCTGACAAAACCCTTCTGGCGTCTTTCGGTACAACAGGATAGAGACCGCGATCTAGTACCTCGTAAAAGTTGTATCGAAGTTATAGCGTTAGTCTACAGTTAATACTTTTTTTTTAACCGTATGGTAAATTTGTAACATCGTTACATTACCCCCTACTAACGGTTAAAAATAAATGAAGTAAACTGAATTTATTTTTTATGACCAAAAAGATAAATTAGTTAATCATATCGTGTTTATATTTTTATCGAAAGTCGATTCTAGAATTAGAAATATTTCAAATAGATCTTTAGCTAACCGGTTACTCTAACACTATTCTCAGTTGTGAAGACTTCATGTTACCAGGTTTACACGAATGTGGATATTTACATCTTGGGTTTTATTTTTCTTCAACCTCCAAAACACCTTCTGGAACAAAACCTGCTTACACCAAGCAATATCCTTATTTTTTTATAAGGGTATGTTGATAACTTATCAACCAAAATCCATTTCAACTTCACTCTATGCAACAACTAAAAAAACAAATCTTAATTATCCGGAAAATTCCGAACAGAAACCTAAAAAAAAAACCGAAAACTACCCAAAATGTTCTGCAATCACTAACTAACTTGATTTCAAATAAATATTATTTGAACAAATATCGGTATAACCCAGTTCCAAATGAAATCAATTGTTTCCAATACAATGTTGGCTCACATCTCTGTATTTGACTTATCATCAAAACGATAAGTTTTTGACAGTATATTGACACAAGGTTTGTTTACAATCTCAAACAAAAGCGAATTCATTTATTCCTTTGAATTTTTTGTAATCGGTGATAATAGTTCGGAGTGATTGAACTGCAACTAAAAAGATTTGCATTGTAATAAAGGTAAGTAGTGAGTATTATTAATTTAATACTTCACCTCTAATATTCTAATTTTTTGTTTCAAACTGTGATATTGTGAAATCAATTAATTCATTTTAATTTGTTTAGGATCGGACCAAAGAGAAGTCGGAACGAATTGCAGCCTGGTCATCATCTGGCCCTACAGACTCCCACGGACTTCCAGCGTACTCTCCCTTCTCTGCTCAACTCGGTGAACTCCGGGCCGTTTCAGGTAAGCTGACCGCTAATTCATAGGGCTGTAACTTTCCTGTTGGACCATCCTATACAAGAATAGTTCTTAAATTTCACCAAACAATTCGGAACTAAAATGTTATTTACATTGCAGGTATTTTAGGACCTACACTTCACAAGGATTGCTCGTAGTTTTAATTGTTGTTAGAGACAATCTGTGGATACCAACCAACAGTTTGTATTTTTATGGATACTATCCTTAGTAACTCTGCATGTATGCAAGAGACATAGCTTGAAAAAAAATTCTAATTTCATTTCTTCTGCAGATCGGACGCATGATATATGCCCAAAGAATTTCCCTGCAAATCTTCAATCTCGTAACAGGACGATCCGATTTTTCCTACTACCTTCGCCAAGGAAAACGTATCTGCCAATTTCGCAGAAAAATTTTTGGATTTATTGGACTGGACAAAGTTTTTCTTCATCACCGTTTCTCCTATTTCAAACGTAAGCAAATTTTTATTCGAACGTAGATTGTAGTACTTCGCGTATCTATTGTAAGCCTTTTTAAGATTCTCCTTAACTTTTTCGAAGATTTTTTTCAAATTCTCATTTATCTCTGTTGGTTCAAAATTCACTTCATCTTCTGTTTCCCTCAACCGTTTATATTCGGCGCCTGAGCTAATGTAATTACGACCAAAATTTATAAAATATGGCGTAAAATTAGTTGATTCGTGAACTGATGTCCTAATTGCCATCGCGACTTTTTGAATGTCTTTGTCCCACTCTTTGTGGTCTCCTTTCAGGTATGTTCGAATAGCTGCTCCTATCACACGATTTACTCGTTCGGTTGGATTATTCGCCGGATGATAGTTGGCATTCCTCCAATGCGTAACGTGATATTGTTTTAAAAAGTTTCCAAAATCTTTTGACTTGAACTGTACATCATTATCTGATATTAGTATTTCTGGAATACCAAATACTAGAAACACCATGTTTTCCAGAAACGATATCATCGCTTTCGTTTTCGCTTCACGAAGCGGCTGAATGATTACGAACTTCGAGAACAGATCTGTTATTACCAGCAGAACAGAATTTCCGTTTTTTGATCTTGGAAAAGGACCTACGAAGTCAACTGAAATTGTTTGCCAAGGCAAAGAAGCCAATTTCTGCCTACCCATTAGAGGTGTTCGATTTGTATTAGGATATTTTGTTCGCTTACAGGTTTCGCAGCCTTGACAATATTTACGTACATCGTTGTCCATAGCTGGCCAATAATATTGCTCCTGAAGCTTTTTCAAGGTCTTGAATTTCCCAAAGTGTGTAACATCGTGTGCTTGTTGCAATATCTGTAATCGCTCATGTTTTGGTGGAACGTATTTCCACTGATATCTTGAGTCTGAAAGTTCCGATGACACATATTTATAAACGCGACCGTTTTTAATCCTGAAATCTTTAAATTTCACGTCATTTTCGGAGATATTTTTCTTAAGATGCTCATAGTCCAAATCTTGGGTATCTATATTGTTAACCATCCTCGAAAGCGCATCTGCTGTGATGTTCAAAGAACCTTTTCTGTATAGCAGATCGAAATCGTACTGTTGCAGTTTGAGTGCCCATCTGATCAATTTTGCTGAACCTTTCTCTGCGCTGATTTTCTTCAGCCAAATTAAGCTTTGGGCATCAGTTATAACCGTAAAGCGTGATCCTTCGACATAGTGTCTAAATTTTTCTATGGCCAATATAACTCCTAAACATTCCTTTTCTGTTGAAGCATATTTCTTTTGAGCTGCTGACAACTTTTTAGAAAAGAAAGCTATCGGTTTTCGTAAACCTTCCTGAATCTGCACCAAGACTGCTCCTACGGCTACGTCTGACACATCGGATTCTATTATAAATGGGCTGCTAAAGTCTGGGTTAGCAAGCACATTCGGCGAAGTTAGCACAGATTTCATTTTTAAAAAAGATTCTTCCGCTTCTTTTGTCCAATTTACTTTTCCCTTTCCCTTTCCTTTTTTCAACAGATCAGTAATCGGAGCTGTTAGGTCACTGAAGTGTTCAATGAATTGTTTATAGAAACTGACCATTCCTATGAACCTTCTGATCTCCTTCGGTGTTTTAGGGTTCGGATAGTCTAGAATTGGTTGAATTTTCTCACTATCAATGGCTAATCTGTGCTCAGATAATGTGTATCCTAAATAGCTAATATTTTTCTGACAAAACTTAGATTTCTCAAGGCTAATCGTTAGATTTGCTTGCTTCAATCTCTCCGCTACGATTCTGAGAAGTCTGAAGTGTTCGTCTAAAGTTTTTGACGTTATGATTATGTCGTCAAGATAAACATATACGTAAGGTTCCAGATCGAAACCCAGAACTTTGTTCATCAGTTTCGTCTGTGTTATCGGGGCTCCTTTAAGTCCAAATGGCATAACTTTGAACCGAAACAGCTGTTTCCCTGCTCGAAATGAAGTGAAATCTCGGCTTGTTTGTTCCAAGGGAATTTGCCAGTATGCTTTCGACAGATCTATAATAGTAAAATATGTAGACCTTTCGATGCGACTTAAAATGCCAAGCATATCTGGAAAGGGGTATGCTTCATTTTTAGTGACGTCATTAATTCGTCGACAATCTAGGCAAATGCGCCATTCTCCTGAAGATTTCTTCACTGGGAGTAGTGGGTTGCACCATTCAGCCTGAGAATCTTCAATAACGTCAAGTTCTTGCATTCTTTTGATTTCCTTATCAATCTCTTTTTGTATGTGCGGTGAACATCGGTATTGAGCTGGCTTCTTAGGTTTTGCTCCATCAATTAGTTCTATCTTGTGGGACAATACCTCTGTTCGCCCTAATTTCCCTCCATTAATTCCTTTCAGCAGATCTGCAATTTCATTTAACTTATTCATTTCTTCTACCGTCAAATTGTGCTCTGTGGTGATTTTCAGCAATTTATTTTCTGGTGTTTCGGCAAACGAAAGTTCCAAGGTTGCATCCTCCATCAATGGTTCGTGGTTTTGAATATTTCCTGGTTCCACGGTCAATACTATTGCATCTTCCTCTTCTCCGAAATGGTCTTCAACGAAGTGTAATTCTTCCTCATAAAGTCTGCTTCATTTAATATTGGAACACAAACAATTGCGTGTAGTTCAGTCATTTATTAACGAATTCATAATTTGTTTTTCATACAAATGTAGCATTTTCTTTACTCTTTCATAAAAAAAAATTTAAAAAATTATTCACTGCTGTTTCGAAGAAATTCTCGTACTTTTCCCGTAATACGGCACATTAGGCGGCGCACACCCTTTTCGTCCACCGTTTTGGCGATTTGATTCCACCAGTTCTTCATTTGAGTCATGTTCCTAACAAGTTTTCCCTTTGCCTTAAGCCTCCGCTTCGTGATTGCCCAGTATTTCTCTATCGGCCGGAACTGGGGGCAGTTTGGGGGGTTGAGGTCCTTCGGTATTACGCTGACCCCGTTCGTTGCGTACCATTCCAAACCGTTTTGCTGTAATGGCAGCTTGCGAGGTCCGGCCAAAACATTACTGGACGGTCGTGGGCACGAATAAACGGTAGAATCCGTTTCTGTAGGCACTCTTTTTTGTAGACTTCTGATGTCATTGTCTTGTCAGTGAGAAAGACTTTGGTTTTCTGTCCACAACTGCATATCCCCTGCCAAATCATGTATTTGCGGGCGAATTTATCCGCAAACACGAACTTAAATTTTGCAGGTACATCCCCCCGAGCCGTCGCCAAATAAAATTTTTGACCTGGGATTTGCCCAAAGTCCGCCTTAACGTAGGTCTCATCGTCCATCAGAATACATCCATCTAACTTGGTCAGCACTTGGTCGTACAGCTTTCGAGCACGGATTCTGGCCACATTGTTCTGCTTCAACGTTTGGCTGTTTGCTGGCTCGGAATGACCTTATTCCTTCCCGGAGACGAATTCGTCGCACCGTACTGTGAGCGGCCTGGAACTTATTGGCCAAATCGCGGTCTGAAAGATTGGGATTCCTCTTGACGGCCTTGATGACTTTCCCACGCAGTTTCCGGTCGACAGTTCCACTCCGACGCTTCGAATGCGGCTTCCGAGCCGTCGTCAAGGTAGGAAACTGCTTGATAACACGCCATACGGTATTTCTGGGCATTTTAAGCTGTTTAGCTAGCTTAGATGCCGACAACAATGGATTTTCAAGAAAACTGTGCACAATTTTATCTCTCCGTTCGGCTTCCATGGCGGTTGTTTACAAAATGCTATCGTTTGGTGTTATGACATAAATACATGGTGAAAGGTAATGAATTTCCCGACACGTGGGTGAAAAAAGTTTCCAAATCCGTCCACTAGGAGCGCCACAATGAGCAAAAGAATTTGTTCCAATATTAAATGAAGCAGACTTTATTCATTAGTCGTCAAGATTCTGATGATTCCGTTCTCTGTGATGGCTGGTGTTATTTTGAATGCATCCCAGAAATCGATTCCCAAAATCAACTTTTTCGACACTTGTGGAACTAGAAGAGTTGGAACCACATTCGTGCGTCCATCAAATGTGTATGGAATAAACACGACTCCCTCACATTTATATGATGTTTCATCAGCTGTCTTAATTTTTAAATTAATTGGGTGCACAAGAAATTTATGTTTTTCAATCAATTCTTTTGAATTTATAATACTGGCGCTTGCTCCTGAGTCCAGAAGTGCCTCAATATTCGTACCCAAAATGTTGACCAAAATGTGGGGACATTTTTGTGGTTTCGTATTAATTTGGAAAATTGACGAAAATTTGTGGAAACATTGATCATTTCGCTCAATGTACCCTAATGCTGGCATGTTCGGAGGATTGTTGCTTTTAACAGAAAGGTCACCTCCTATGAGCTTCCTGAATTTCCGTTTTCCGGCCTCGTTGACGGGAATCGGTGGTTATTCGGACAATTCGATGTTATACAATTCATCTGTCCGCAAAAATGACAAAATATTCTTTTCGGTCTGTTACAATCGCGCCAAAAGTGCCCAAATTTACGACAGTTCCAGCATAATATATTTGCTTGATTGTCGGTATGTTGGTTGTGTTGATTTTCTCCATAAGCCTGGTTCTGTGAACCCTGAGTCTGTTCAGAAGCTGTTCTTCGGTTCCCGGTTCCCTGATTGATAGCATTTACCTGTTCTTCTGCCTCCTCCGCATAATAATAACCCTGTTCTTCTAAACAATTTATTTGATGTGTTCTTGGTCTTTGAAAATTCGAATAACTCCTGTAAATTGACTTATCGAGTCCATGACAAATAGTAATCAATTCCTCGATACGATCTATTCGATATATTGTTAGAAAAGGCTTATATCTATCCCTCATATTTTCAAGCAGAATTTCCAATCTTCTATCTTCACTCAATGGTTTTGTTAATTGTTGAGCCAATTTTTCGATAGCTCCCACAAACGCGTTGAATGTCTCTTGTGGTAGCTGTCTTCTATCCATTATTTCACGTTCAATAACTCTGTCCTTATTTGGCTGTTCGAAACGCAAACGAAGTTGGTGCTTAAAGTTTGTCCAATTCGTGAATTTGTGACAGAAGGTATAGTACCAGTCTTCTGCTTCTGACCCCTCTTTGAAGAAAAAGTTCGCTTGACTCAACAACTCTTGTTCTGTCACTCTGTTATTTTTCGCCAGAATTTCCACACGATTTAAAAATTGGGTTACTGTTGGTCCTCTAGAATCGCCACTGAAGAAAATTCTCCATTTATTCACCGGGACCTGCATTTTGTTTCTAGCGTAATACGACGGTCGATTCCATGCTGATGGTCTGAATTCTTCTTCTACTGAAACATGCGATGCAACCGAATTCGGATAGTTCATATACTCGACATTTAAAAGTTGCGAAGTCGGTGGCGGAGGTGGTGATGATTTTGGCGGTGGTGGGGTCGATGTCCTCTGTTGATTCACCAGCAAAGTTATTTGACTCATCATTGCTGCCATTTGGGTTGATATTGTTTGTTGAATGTACATGTTTATTTCCTCTTTCCATTGGTTCATATTTATTGCCTGATTTTCATTCACAGTGCTTCGGCCTTGTGTTTACTCACGTCGTCTTGGTAAAAGAGGCTCACGTAAACCTTGATTATTATTTGTCGTCAGTTCTTCAGAAAGCAGTAAATCGTGCTGTCTAACCATTCCTTCATTCATAGACTGTGAAACTCTTACATCAGTACCTCCTGCTGCTTCATCTAACAATCCCTGAGGTTCACTTCGACCGATTGTTGTGGAATTTCTCTGACTAAGATCAGTAATCGCTTCCTGTATGTCAATCATGTTGTCATTCACTCGTGGTACCTCTGGAACCCCCGAAAAATTCAAACCAATTTCTTCCTCCATCCTACGTTCAAATTCTTTCGTTTGGTCTTGTGAGAAGTTCAGCCGTAAACACGATGAAATTTGGCTGCTTCTTCTGTCTTGAGGATTTCCGAATCTGTCTAGTAAATTCTCAACTTCTGATACTAATTCACCTTTCAACCGTTGCTGCTCTCTTGTGACTGCATTCGAACGCAAAATTCTAAGTCTGTAATGCCTGAGTCGCGAAATATATTTTGGTTCAGGAAACAATTCAAGTAAATGTTTAATATTTTGTATATTTGATTTCACGATATCGTGTTCTTGAGTAATTGTTTTCTTTACTCTGAACACAACCGGTTTTCTAATTTCCTCAACTTGCGCTTTCCGTAATCGTTGACGTATTTCTTGCAGTGAACCCTCAACCGACAAACACCTCAATTTTAATTCATAATTAATTTCATCCACTACCAAAGCATTTGGATTTATATACGATTCCAAATTTTCTCCCTCTGGAAAATTCATTTTAATAATAATTTTTTTTCTTTTTTTTTCAGGTTGTCTCAATTTCCAAGATGTGAAGTGTGATGCAGAACAATTCGTTGGAGCTTCGAAATGAAAATGAAATCCAATTTACCCAATACAAATTCAAATAAACTTCGAGGAAGTTGTAACTTAAGTCTTCAAAACTATGAATTTCGAATAACTTATCCGAATATTTACTTTACAAAATAAAACTAATAATTCAAATTTTAACCACTAAACTAACCCTATTAATAATAAATTCAATTCAATATATCTACAAATTCAAATAACAATAATAATATATACAATTCATTTTCAGTACCAAACCGTTAGTTGGGCGCCAAATGTAACGGGAGGAAGGATATCGAGGACAAGGAGGCGATACAACCTTCACTTAAGCGCCAGGCAAGTTATTACACTTGCCGTGAAGGAGCGAGATTTGTCTCTTCAGTTTCCCGTGCCCGACCGTGAGACCTCAGGGCGAGTTCCTGCCTACGATCTTCAACCCACCCTTGAATTGTCTTGGCGCTCACCAAGGAATAGAATTTAATCAAATTGGTATTCAAAAACATCCAGGATGGAAAGGTTTCCTTTGAAGGTTTGCCTTCCCAGAGCCTATGCTACCTCGAACCCGAAAACCGAACAATTGAAGGGCCTCAAAACAGCCGAAATTCAATAAACATAAATTATAACGTGAAATACAGTATATATACAATTGTTTTCTATTAAATTCAAATTATTCCTAATCACAAATTTTGCCTTAACTCTAGTACTTGCAAGTTTTTTTTTCTGTTGCTCCCTCAGTGGTCGAGAACAAGTGCACTTGCTGCTACGCTGAGTGGTGTCTTCGCTAGATGGTGACGCACATAATGGTGTATGCGCTTTCTCCGGATTGTTGTGTGACTTTTTTCCGGGCTTATCGTGCGCGACACACGGCCTTCCCGGATGCCAAAGGTCGAACCGGCCAAAGTATAGGGATTTCAACACTCCCAGATTGGCACCTTCGCTTGAAGGAATTTCATCTTAACTAATACACCACTCAAAATAAAATCATTTTCTCAAATTTTCTCGCCTTTCACTGTGATTCTTTTACTTCATCTAGATCTTATAACCACTTTCTTTGTGTATGAACTCCTATTGTTTCCTACTAACTCAAACGTAGATCCGTTCTCTAAGCCGGTTGAACTGAAAGAGCCCTTTCAATCCTTTTCAAACCCAATATTGACCCATGGCGATCGACCCGAGAATCCCTTTCGTCAGCGATCACACAGACAACCGCATGTGGATTTAAATCGCTGACAAAACCCTTCTGGCGTCTTTCGGTACAACAGCATAGAGACCGCGATCTAGTACCTCGTAAAAGTTGTATTGAAGTTATAGCGTTAGTCTACAGTTAATACTTTTTTTTTTAACCGTATGGTAAATGTGTAACATCGTTACAAGTACACTGTTTAGGTACAGATCTTGGAAGAAAAAATACAGATGAAAAAAAATTTCGCATGGCACCACTATTCGTCAAACTTTGTTAAATTGAAAGGGCTTTCTATTTTTTTTTAATATCAAAGGGGACATGTTCTGAGTTATGAGCTTTGTTAATTATGAAATAATTTTTTTTTGTGCAGGATTTTGCAACGGCATATTCAAAATATTATTTTTCCAAAATAATTCATTAAAGTTCCAACAGCAAATGATTCTGGACACACTCTTATGAAAAATCAGCCTTAATTAAAATTGGTCGTCTGGAAATAAAAATGTGATTTTCGGTAGCTTCCACCATATGTACAAAAAAAAAATCGGAAAAATTTTCGCATCCACGATAAGTTCTCGGTGTTCAAATTATTGAATTTTTGACACCCGAAAGCTCAACCCGGATTGCAACCATTTTCGGCCAATATCTGATATTTCGCCCCAATTAATCGAACGTAGAATATTCAAAAAAAATCCTCCAGGGACAGCCACACAATACAAATTCAATTCAATACAATTCAATTGCATTTATGTACCACAATTGACAACAACCTCAGTGCAGTGTATATTTATTTTTTTTTAGATATTTATTCATTCATTCTTGATCAAAGCCATTCTCGACAAACCGAGGTTCGGGTGACGGTAAACTCCCGACTTTGAGTGCACAGCGCCTCCGATAACGGAGCTGATAATTGAGTTTCGCTTCGATGGTTAATTATTATCGAAAATATTCATTTACGGCGGAGTGTTGGAACTACGTTGCATTTTAAGTGGATTTGACGTAATTGCCGGTTACCGGAAGCAAGTGAATTCGATTCGTGAGTGGTGTGCAAGCCGGGAGAAATTACTATTGGCTCTTCTCAATGCTAACGGCGGACTGAAATTGGTGTGTATTTATCGTGGCTGGTAACGGTTTGTTGCGGTACTTGGTCTGGTAAAAAGCTATATTCCATTGACATACCATGAAAGTTTTATTTTACATTACGCGAAACATGTAAAATTATAAATCAATTTTCTACCATTTTTTGCAAAATATTCATAACCTTTGAACTACTGGACCGATTCAGATAATCGACATATCAAATTAAAGCCAATTAGCTAGTCTTCTTTGAGAAAATATATGACATGCAATAATTATCGTTTTCATAATTATTGATTGTATTTGTTTTTATAGTTTACATGGTCTAGAGACTGAGGGCGACTGTAACATGGTGGCATTGTCAATACTCATTATATTAGACTGTCAAAAAAGTCCTGCGGTATTTTTTTTTGAATTTTCATTTGTTCATAAAATTAGTTACAATCATCCGTTTTAAGTCAAATATGTGCCGTTTTGTTCGATGACTTGTTCCCAACGAGATGCCAACTTCATAATACCCCTGTTATAGAAGCTCGCTTCCTTATTCCTTATTAAAAACTCGGATAGCCAATTTTCACAGGCCTCTTTTGTGGCTAACTTCTGACTACCTAGCTCGTTCGCCATGGACAAAAACAGGTGGTAGTCACTTGGTGCAAGGTCCGGACTATACGGCGGATGCAAAAGAACCTCCCATCCGAGCTCCCGGAGCTTCTGGCGCGTCACCAAAGAAGTGTGTGGCCTGGCGTTGTCCTGATGGAAGACAATGCGGCCTCTGTTTATCAAAGATGACCTCTTCTTCATGAGTGCTACCTTCAAGCGGTCCAGTTGTTGGCAGTACAGGTCCGAATTGAGCGTTTGGCCATAGGGAAGCAGCTCATAATTGATTATTCCTTGACAATCCCACCAAACACACAGCAGAACCTTCCTAGCCGTTAATGAGGGGTTGAGCCCCGTCTGAGCCGCTTCAGCGGGCTTCGACCACGACCGTTTGCGCTTCACGTTGTCGTAAGTGACCTACTTTTCATCGCCAGTCACCATCCGCTTCAGAAACGGGCGATTTTGTTGCGATTCAGCAGCGATTCACATGCGTCGATACGGTCAAAGATGTTTTTTTTCGTCAACGTGTGTGGCACCCATACATCGAGCTTCTTTGTGAATCCAAGCTTCTTCAAATGGTTAATAACGGTTTGATGACTTATCCCCAGCTCTTGGCCGATGCTACGGCTGCTACTATGCCGGTCTTTCTCGGCTAATTCAGCGATTTTGTCGCAATTTTCGACGACAGGCCTTCCGGAGCGTGGCGCATCTTCGACGACCTCTACACCAGAACGAAAACGGATTTTCTCTTTATTTTGCTCCATATTTGCGACACTATAACTCACGAACGACTTAACCAAACAAAACACTGTCAAGGACTATATTATAGCGCCTTTATAACAAGCTATAGTATGACTCGATACAATGAATACAACTAGAACTACGCGCTTACAACGACACCTCGCGGAAATACCGCAGGACTCTAGATTGGGGAAAAAGTTACCCATTATTTTCTCTTTCTATTTTCTACATGGCTTCATGGCTACATGGTGATCAATATCTCGCGTAGTATCGTTCGTACAATTTTAAGTTTTGGCTCGTTGTAAAGGTGTAATTTCACACAAAACTTGACTTACTGTTTTCTTGTTTATTCCATTCAGTTGTGAGTTACAGGTTGTTAACGATGAAGATCAACAAAGAGAAAATTCGGTAAAGTTTACACTTTTTCTTTTTTAAAGGCCAAAATTCTGCCCAGACCGCTGTAATTGTGAATGGTGTTTATGGTGACAATAATGCAACAGTAAAATACATGCAATTTAATTCATTTAAGATTTTTTTTAATTTTCTTAAAAATTGTTTTAGTGCAATACACTAAATTTAGACGTCTACTGTCAACAAATGGCCCGTTTGAAGCTAGTAATCGGCCAGAAACGTCCAGAATTGGCCAAAATGAGAAAAGTTGTTCGAGGGGTTGTATCCGAGACACGACCGCTTAGGACGTAGGACTACGCATTTTTTTTTTTTTTTTTGATTTGTTAGTTTATCATTTCGGATATTATTTGCGAATACGTCGAAATTTCATAAATAACTCTTAAGTAAAAGGTACGGGACCCTGAAAAGGTTTAATGGCTTGCGTGGTTTTGTAAAATCATTTCGAGAAGCAACGATTCTTTCACACAATACACTAGTTGATCAAATGTCTCAATTTGTTTCTTAATATCAATGCACGCATTGCACTGAGTATTTAACAAGAGGCATCTTCCTCGGCAATCAACAAGCATCAAACACGCGTCTAACAGATGCAGACAGTTGCAGCGATAAAAATGAAACATCGCGAGAATGACCGTTTATGAAAAATCATTTCTCGACTCTCTGTCGAAACCGTTAACAAAGCTAGGAGCTTGTTGCATTAGATCAGAGCTGATGCGCACGAGAGCAAATACGAAAGGCAACTAAATGTATCGAAGGTGTGCTGTTCACGTGTATAGAAAATGAACAAGTTCTACGTTTCGCGCAACGAAAACAAGCAATACACTCAAAGCCAAACACTGATGGCTAGAAGCGACCTATAATCATTTGCACTCTTCTCTTTTTTCGGCTGCTTTGTCATGGCTCGGATGATTGTGGTAATTGCAATGCCAGATGCACTTCAAGCGAAATATTCGCTAGCGTTCACAGCTCGAGAGGAAACATAAAACACAAAACGAGCAGAACACGCGACCTTGTTGTATCGGGCACAGAAAGATTCTGAAAATTTTCCTCAGAGGATATGCAATACTTATACGCTAGCGACAGCTTACTTACTGTGCAAGGGTGGAGTTTATTTCGCAAATATTCTCTTTTCGCTATCCCCCTTCGTTGTTTCTAAACTAGCGGCTGAATAAGTTGCCCGTTATTGACAGCTCTGTTCGGGAAAGCACACTAATGGACAGAACAAATGTATGGGGAACTGGGAATGCTTCAAATTTTCATCAATTTATACCATACTATAGGATTGTAATGTATAGCATATTAAATAAATCTTAGAAAATTTCCGATTCGATTGGTATGCAAATCGTTAAAATCCGTTGGCAGCAAAAATTGTTATTAATGTTAACTTTATTTCAAAAAAACGTGACTTGTTTTCTGATTTGGCACTCTTAATGTGAGACGTAGTCCTACGTCAAAATGTTTCATTTCTACAAATTTTCCACGAAAACGAATGCGTGCCACAGAAACGACTTCTAACATTCGGTGCGTCTTAATACTTATAACCGTATATTAACACAATATTCAGCCGTGGAAGACAGAAATGCTTGCTTCTACCCCCGAAAAGGTTTGAGAGGAGACGCGTTAAACCGTGATGTTGGAAACCGTGAAAACACCTTCAACACTCACATTGGTTTTGTCGCAGCGGAAGGAAAGCATGTCAGAGCCTGTTGGTTAACAGGGCGCCATATCGTTTGGGTTATCCACACTTCGGAGTGTCTCTGAGAAACGAGCCAGAAGAAATTGAAAGGTGGAAAAAGGGTGGATCTCTAGCGTTTCGTACAGAACACAGCCCACCCGGGACGAATTGAAATTACCATAATCTCAAGAAATTTATAGTTTGATAAACATGACTGTAACTTGAAAATTGAATTTATGTCCTCGTTTTTCCTTTCTACGTTTGCTTCTCATGACTCGTGGAAGTTCAATAATGACGCAAAATCCAGGCGAATTTTTATGTTTTCTAAACGCGGAAATCTGGCGAGACCGGTTGACAGCTCTCATTTTCGGCTCACTCGCGGAAATAACCCACCCACCACTGATGTCCTCGTAGCAAGAGAAACTTGGCTGTGAAATGGCGCCATTATCGAGCCGAAATTGCTGTCGAATGTTGCCCGTAAAACCGACTATGATGAATGAGCTGTTGTGAAATGAGTCATCTCTGGGTAATCATAAACGAGCAGTTTCGTGAACCGTCTTTTATTTTCCTTGTGTTGATTTATGACCACCGCTATTTCACTTTCCCGGGAAGTAGAAGTCAAAAACACCGGTCGAAAAAGGTATTTACGTGTATAATTATATCGTCTACTATTTTGCCGATGGATTTTGATTACTTTGATTACTATTCAGAGCTCGCATGTGTTGTAATTTTTTTTTTTTCAAAATTATGTTGCTTGATTCGCTGATATTCACAAAGTGCTGATAGGAAAAATTTAAAAATACGAAAAATTCAATACTGGTAATGCCTTCTCCACCATGGGCTCGCCAATCGCTTTGACATTAGGGTGAAATAAAAACAAAGGGAACGAGCGCATTCCGGAAGCCATAAATCCGATGCCATTCACGAGGAAAACAATCCTTTCATTCGATTCGAATAAAGTGGAAAACTAAATTTTCGTCACCATGGCGTCTGACGATGGCATTATGAACAGTGAGCTTTATGCAAGGCGATTTCGCATTCATAATCGAAATTTCCGATCGATTGCGATTGCGGTGGGTTCAGCGAGTCACGAGGAAATCGGAGAACAGTCGAAAATCGGAACTCTGGATGCAATATAATATCAACAACATTTATGTCCGGACAGCACTTGTGATTGGTTTCTTTGTATGCAATTTCCGGAATATTTTAACCATATCTTAATGTGTTTCTATGGAAGCTACTTTTGACTGCACGCCACCTCAATTATCATTCGATAGCCGATCATTTTATGGTTTATAATAAAGTTCAAATAGGATTATCCGTTCAAGCCTTTTGTTTATTGATTGTTCTGATTACCTCTCCGGAATACCACTTTGCAAACACACTCGTGGTACAGTTTGCAAAGTTTGCGAAACGGTACAATGTATATTCCATCATCTCAATAGACTGACAAAACGATAACATAAACCAAATGCAGTACCTGTGAGTGATGGACGTGAAAATATCTCGCTTCAATTGTTGGCCAAAATGTGCGATATCGATGAATACGAATTGTGTTGGTTTTCAATATCCATTATTTATTCGAGATTCTGCCATCGACATGAAATTAAATTTATTGATATCTCCAGCGATATGAAAAGAAATTATTTTTATGCATTTTTTTTTCAAAATCAGAGACTTCAGTTGAAATCAACCCACCCATTTTCAATATTCGTTCGCTCTCCGCTTGTGAATGTTTAGTAATTGACAGAGTGCTGAGTTAATGAGCAAATGATGTCACGCATAAATTATCGACAATCAGAAGTGTTTCCTAGGATCTTCTACCGATGGTGGAGCCATCGATGTCAAAGGAAGGATCATGGCTGGTTTTATTAATCTAAAACTCTTGAATCAATAATTTGTTACGTCGGATATTGTTCCTTGATGTTTCAGGGAACCTAATCTAGAAGCTTTACCTTCCGGAGATCAAAACTCGGAACAAAGTAGAATATCAAAAAAAAAATTTTTTTTGTTCTAAATTTATTTTTAAATGGCTCAGCAACATTAAGTAACAATGAGCCGTGTTTATGAATATGGAAAAGCCTCTGTGAGTAGAACAATGCCAATGTTCTTTCTCAAAAAGGCATAAAAACCCTATTATAGTAAATTTATATTTGCTGACATGTATGACAGTTTTGTCACTTCAGTCGCCCTCACATTCAATCCCGCGATGAGGTGTTCATAATCCTTGCGATGCTTCACTCGTCTCAGCTGATGATGTGTTGCACGTGCGTTTGATGAAGTTGGTTGCTGAATTTTAGGGATTTATTAGACTCGTTACACGAATGATTTTTTTGTTATAAACTAAAAAAATCCGCTCCTGATTCGCATAGAATACTGGTAGGAACTTAGGTCGAGTGAATGTTACCGAAAACAAATGATTGAATTGAACCGCGCTCTTTTCCAAAAACGAATGGGATATCAGAAAATACAATAAAGTGAGTCAAAGGATAAAAAATGAGCCTGAAAGGATAAAATAAGGATAAAATCTTTCGAGTCAAATATACAATAAAGTCATTTAAGTCATTTAAGAAAAACGCACTATTTTAATTACCTCCTATAAAATAACCCAACCAACTGGTCGCAAAACCATATACTCGACGTACAATTAGTCGCAGATCAGCATGGGGCGAGGGATCATTCAATCCTTTCTCTGTCCCAAATCATTTGTAGCTTACTTAGTAACACCAAGTAGCTTTCAATTGTGGTTATGTAATATAATTTCTGTTAACGACAGTTCATTTGCCTCACCAAATTTTAATTACTCAACAACAAATTGGTGCCTTTGTTCTCTATGGAAAATAATCCCCTGCTGATACATATCGTGTTCACAGTTTTGAAAACAATTCCAGCAGTTACATCCATTGCCCACGCACAGCACATCCGCGTCGCATCTTAATATGAAATTTAATATTTAATCAAAGCCAGATCCTGCTCATTCGCCATTATGCTAGCCATAATCAGCTGTAAATCCGCCGCCACCACACCATAATCTATCCTCTTCGAACACATATTTGTGGATCTTTTCCACCACTCGGTTGCGAAAAAATTGCTAACGAACCATCCAGCTGAAATCTGACTACATTAGGACTTTTCAATTTATTCAAAGCTCCTTACTCGGTTCATCCACCGGTCAGTGCACAAGCGTGATCTCGTCGTAAAAATGTTTTATTACAGCCTGTCATCATCGAACACTGTGACTGTCAGCTTATTCCTAGTGTGATAAGTCTCTCCATTGTGTTTCTCTGTTATTTCTTGCTTTCAACCAACTCTCAACAGAATACCATCGTTGATGGACGTGTCGGAATGAAGGATTCAAATCATTGTTGTTTGATTATATGACCCTTCGAGGTGATAACTGAGTCTTGATACCGGGAGCTGTTTTGTTTGTAGTTTTTATTGTTTCAGGATGAACCAAATCATGTTAGAGTTAATTAACAATGGAACTCTTGACTCGGGTTATGTTCGGTATTGCTGACAGGAGAGGGAAGACTTATATATATATATATATATATATATATATATATATATATATATATATATATATATATATATATATATATATATATATAAAATGGATTTCTGTCTGTATTTCTGATTCTTATGTACTCGGAAACTACTGAACCGATCGACAAGAAAATTGTAGGGGTTTTTGGGGTCGGGGATGGTTCTTATGATAGTTCGAGACCCCTCCCCGTCTCTAAGGGGGGGGGGGGGACTGTCATACTAATGAAACATAAATTTCTGCATTTTTTGCATTTTAGGGTGCAATAAATGTTTCTATGGTGGTTAGCAGGTAAGTTAATCAAGCAAACGGAACCAAATTTGTCACGTGGAGGTTTTAGGGGACAAGAAACATTTCTAAGGGGGTTCAACACTCCTCCAACCGTTCTAAGGTGGGGGCTTCCATACATATACATTTTGGGCGGGACGAAGTTTGACGGTTTTTGATTGACCGTCCCGTACACTCTCGGATTGTTCACCGTATCTCCAACCTGAGACATCGTTCGCAGTTAGTGTGTGTAGACCGCTCCTTTAAAAATTTGCAAAGAAAACAACGTTAATCAGGATTATTTTGAAAATGCTGAGTAATGAAGTTTTTCAACTTGTGGCCTCAACATTACTGAATCAGCATGATTGTTTCTTATAATATATTCCGAGCATCTAAAAAATAATAGTATTAGAAGCATAATGAAAAAGAAATGTTAGACAATAGAGAGATTGGGGTAGAATAATAATCTATATATATATATATATATATATATATATATAAATCTCGTGTCACGGTGTTTGTTACCGAACTCCTCCGAAACGGCTCGACCGATTTTGATGAAATTATACTCAAAATACTTGGTAGGTATGAGAATAGGTTGTAAACTATATATGATACCGGTAGGATACCGAATAGGGTGGCTCTATGCAGAAAAAAAGATCTGGATATTTTTTTCAAAAATTTTACTTCATACCATACATATAACCTTAAATTTTGACCCCAATTCCCTATTTTTAATTGCGATTTTATAATTTTTGTGTCAAAAATATTCTAATAATTTAACCGTTGTTCGTTTTTTCAACAGAACGAATTTATTTAAGTTGTTCAATGACTGATGGCGTAACGCCCGCTTCATTGAACATCCATCTACAAATACACAAGTAACATCAATTGATCTAAAGCAGGGAGCATCTCCGACGAGCTGGAAGCCTTTTTGAATGAGCACAATGAGTTATCGAAATTCTTCAAATCACATTTGCTCGGATTACAAAATGACAATCACGCTATTGCCATCAACCCTGATAAAACATCAGCTGGAGAGCACGTGTGTAGATCCAAAGCACAAGCGCTGCTGGAATCATGATAGCACGGTGACACGAGAAATTTAATGCGTAGAAAAAACAATAATCTGGAATTCATCGTTGACACACACCGTTCATACGACCCTCGCTATGTGCTTCTTCAATGGCACTAACGTTCCCAAGGTTTGCCTTCTCAACGAAGTACTACTTGCGTCATTTTTATTAGTAAATAGTTGAGATTTCTATGACGAACAATACGCCTTGAATGTATTCTGGAGTGGCAAGCTCAAGAATACGCGTGACTACAGTGCAAGTCAGAAGGGTTTCTTTAACGAAAAATCTCTTGCATAAACATTAGACCAACGAGACCCCGTCACAGATACTTAATTCATTATGAACATCATTTCTCATTTTGATTTAATATTTATGAACATGCGACAAAACGAACAGAGGGCGCGCTCGAAGGATTTTTATGTTTATCATATGGTGATTTGACATGGTCAAGAAACGCCAATTCAAGATATCGTAAGCTGAGCCAACAATTTATGGTCGAACGACTTCAATTCTTACTACACAATCAACAAAAGCGGTGCGAGGAATAATACATTCACTTGCGAGACATTATCATGAGCAACGCCGACACAGCTTTAGTTATAGCCAGGCCAAAGCGCAATGCATTGTCATGACATTGCGCGTGTGTTCAAACACAAAATGAAGTTCGATCGTATTCGTCCCTACATTCGTTGGTTGTATTCTGTTGAATGGAAAAAGCGCAATTTTGCATTCTGTTCAAGCTCAAGTCCAATCGAGTTGAGCAAATGTGATGTGACCTTGCCACGCAATTCGACGTAAACAACATTGGTCTCCATATTCCATTTCTATGAAGCAAAAATAGTAATGGTTTTTCGGGTGGAATAAACACGCAAAATTTAGCATTCAAACACATTCAAAACAAATTTAGCATCCAAACGAAATCGAATAATAATTTTCATTCAAATTTCAACAATTTAGAATTATTTCCGGAATTATGCCGATCAGATAGAGAGTAAATTGAACCAAAAATACGGATGACTTATTTTGACAATTGTTTCGCGACAAGGTGAACGAATTTAAGAGTGTAAAAGTCGATTTCGATCGAATTGTAAAATCCGATCACTCATATGCATATATGAATATTGAGTTCTACAAATCGGTGAAGAGTAATAAAAACATCCATGAATAAAGGAAGCAATATGGCTGTATTTCAAACTTAGATTACCGATGTTAATATTCCTCGATTGAATGACAACGATAAAATAACGCGATTCCAAACAGGCCGATTAATCAGCTCCATTGAAGTTAGCTGGCGTATCGCTGATTTCCAATTTATGAACGAGACCAAGCCGTTATAAACTAAGCCATGTTGAAAATCACATGCACGTATTTTCTAACAAGGAGACAGCAATAAATATAGATTTTTTATATTTCATTTTTTCTACTTTACGACAAACTTAAATTACTTTTTTCAGTTGACGTTTAACTTTTAAGAGATCAAACATGTCAGTTACGTTAATGAAATACACCAAGAAACATCATATAACCTTTCGTTCAAATCATTTAATTCGTTTTTTTATCGATCACATTCGATTTATTTTAAAGATCGTTAAAATATTCAAACACACTTACAATACATTAGTGTGTTTTATTCAACACCCAAAATATTCACTAGAAATAATTTATTTGGCAGAACAACGTTTGCCTGGTCAGCTAGTAAAATATAATTTATTCAATATATTTGCGTACACAATCGAGCATTAAATATATTCGGGCAAAAATCAATCGAAAGTAGGTTTTCTGGAAAATTATCAGGTTAAAATTATCCAAGTTATTTTCCCGCTGAGTACATACTGAGTACATGTGGGCCTGAAAATTAAAATAATACAAAAAAATATTTCATTTACGGGGAATGAGAAAGCGGACTCGCTAGCTAAGGTGGGCGCTTCAGAAGGCACACTTTTTGAAAGCTTATAATGAATTTTTCCACATTCCTCGTCAGTGTGTGTGTGAGTGTGTGAAGTTGGCAGTGCATGTGGAGTGAAGATGAGTTCGGTCGTTGGTTACACTCGATTATCCCTAAGGTCTCGACGAGTGCATGGTTCAAGGGATTGAATGTTGGTCGTGATTTCATTCGCGTGATATCTCGGCTTATGTCCAATCACTACAACCTAAACGCGCATCTTTATTAAACTCGCAGCAAGCAATCTATGTGATTGTGGCGATGGCTACCACGACATCGAGCATGTTATCTGGTCGTGTATCCGGTTCCACACTGCCCGCTCTCAGCTCTCCAGAGCATTGAGGGCACAAGGCAGACAATCGGATATCCCCGTCCGGGATATCTTAGGTAGCCGTGATCCTGATCTTCTGCTCCATCTATACCTGTTCCTCAGAAACGCCGATGTCAACGTTTAATGATGTTTCCTTCGTTGTGTCCCTGTTTCATATCCCTCCTATCCGATCTATAAACTTTTACTTAGTCGCGGCAATACATACACACACTCTTTACAGATACACGGGCCGAAGGTTGTGCAGTCCACTAATGATTCAACAAGAGCCAAAGGTTGTACCGCTCATGATAATTCTACACGAGCTGATGATTGCGCCGGCTAGTGATCATTCTATCCTGGTTTCCTCGAGTCGAAAATGACGCACTACGCTAGACTGCAGGTGCAGACTAGGGGGGCGTTGCTGATTAACGGTCAACTGCATCCCAATAGGAAGTATCCCATGTCGGGCACACGTACAGAGCACTGAAGACTACAACATCCCAATTATGAGAACACTTGTAATACTAACCTCGAGCCGACCGCGAGTAATCGGTTACATATTACTAACATAGTTGTAAGCAAACATTGTCAAAATATTGAACTCCCGGCCCCGTTAGGCTGACGCCATATGAGCCTTAATAAAAATATATATTTTGTATAAAAAAAATATATATATTTCATTTTGTTTATGGTAATGTAATGTCATCATTACTATTCTACCCTACTGAGTTAGGCCTAGGTTTTCTTTTCTAAGTTCAGTACTCATAATTTTGACTTCCTTCTGAAGCACTACTCAACTTGATTCCATTGATGAAAATATTTCTGGATGCTCCCAGAAATGTTAAACTTTTGTTGGTAAAATGTATTCAATTTTTAAATAACCTAGTTTTTAATTGCACTCGCCACGGTCATTCTGTGAATATTAACTATGATTTATTTTCTGCGGATAGTCTCAAAATACCTTTAATTTTTTTTTGCCTACTATTCATAAGCTTCTGTCGGAGTAGGAACATAAGTAGTTGTAAATTGGAACATGAGAAGTTGTACAGTTCGGCTGAAAAGTTCATAAGGTTGACGTCTAGACAGCGCCTCTTGTGAAAATCTACTTGACTATCACAAAGCACCATCTTTCAATGGATACGTGCCAAAATTTGGCAGCAATCGGTCGATTGGTTCGTGAGTTACAGCATTGAATGTGAAGCAACTTTTGTTGTTGTGAAATAAAAGGAAAAATTCGGATTTCCGAATCCGATGACCAAATTGCATGAATTGGGCTTCGAATTGCTTCCGCATCCACCGTATTCTCCAGATCTGGCCCCCAGAGACTATTTTCTTTTCGCAGACCTGAAGAGAATGCTCGCTGGCAAGAAATTTAAGGCCGATGATGAAGTGATTACCGAAACTGATACCTATTTTGAGGAAAACCCGAAAAAGTACTAGAAAAATTGTATCGAAAAGTTGCAAGATCGCTATAATCGCTGTATCGCCCTCGAAGGCAATTATGTTGAATAATAAAATTGAATTTTGCAAAAAATATAGTTTTACTGAGTTACCTTATAAATTTTTCAGGCGAACTGTTATTTTACTCTTCTCAGAATCCGCAATCTTTCTGGCGTAATTCTGTTTCAATCACTGTTTGACTACTTGTGCGATCCTATAAAAATAAAACTCAAACATATTTTTATTGAAGGAAAATTCACATTTACTATCATCTTAGACTTCCATGCTTTTCGTGTGTAGCTTGAATCACCCATAAATCCGTAGCATTTTTAAATCTGTTAATTTGACAGGCCAAATATTATTGTAATAGAGTGGAATTGAAATTCATCTTGATTTTTAGTATGTAAGCAAAAACTGAAACTTTACACCGACCACAACTAACGTGGTTGGGTTCGGTGAAAGTTTCGTTTCAAGTAGGAGAGGATACTAAAAAATGTTGTTGACAGTTCATTTAATACGAATGTTGTTTGGTTTCGATTTAGTTTAATTTTTACGATTTTAAACATCAATGCAAAATAAGCAAACAAAACCAAAAGAAGCGGAATCATATGGGCAACAATCGAATTAAACACCAGCTGTGTTGGGTAGAAGGGAAAAAAATCATGAATTGAATTGAGGCGAGAAAAAACATGTTTTTCCTTGTTGTGTGTGGCTACACAGAAATAGCCATAAACGCAACACAAGAACTGGTCCCTCGGAAACAGGAACCCCTTCTCGCGCAGGAAATTCTATAAATTATTAAAAACAAATTAACCCTTCTCAACCCGGGACGGAAGAGCGTGGGCAGATTCTTCAGTAGATTGTGGAGATCATTTCGCCAGGACTATTTCCACCCCGCCAGAGTTGAACCCAACTCATATAGTCTAGAAATTCAATTCGACGGCAAAGCAGAAATGCCCTGCCGACAGATGAACGATAGCTCATCGGTAGAAGATATGCGTTATGCGGAGCCGAATATGATAAATTATAGTCCGTGAGGTGATTAAATTTACCTAGTATGAATTATGAGAGCCGGGAAAGTTCCGGTGATTAATCGCTTGGTTGACTTTGAAGTTAATGAGGCGGCAATTAGTTTTCTTTTTTCTTGTAACTGGAGTGGTATAACATATAATGATGTATGTTGGAAAATGATATTGAAGTTGAACTAAAAAAACACTAATTAAAAAACTTTCTAAATATGATACGATATACTAAACCATTTTCTCCGGGAAAACAGTGATTCAAAACTGTTTTGAGCAGAAGGGCGATTTTGTTTTCGAGCTTTTAGGTATATGTGTTTCATATATTATTGACGACGTGCGAGATGGCTCTAATTATTAGAATAATTTTTGAATCAATAATAGTGCACCCGTAACCGAATGGTTAGCGTCTCACATTATCATCAATTCAAGAGAGTCAAATTTATCTTTAATACAGTGTACGTTGTTGGTCTATACACTCGTGGTTTTAGAAGTTTAAGGTGACTACAACTGAAACGCAAAAAACACAAATTTTAATAAGTTACTGAATTAAGTAAATCAATTCCGCATTGTCTCTGTACTGCTTTTCTTTACCTCAATATGTGACCACAAATCATTATGGACTGCTCGAATGTCCTGCATTCATTATTACTACCCATTTCGCTGAAGGCGAGAAGCTAGAAGTTACCGTTTATGTTCTCGATGCGGTAAACCATCAACTAGTCCACGTGAGAGGCGATCCGAAAAAGAGTGAAATGCAATTAACAGCTGTTTGAAAATATATTTCCACCATCTTCCCATCGATAAAAGCCACATCGACCAGCGGAAGATGGGTGCTCAAGTATCAATAGCACCTGCTGCTATGAAAGCTAAGAAGGTGTGAATGAGAAAAAAAAGCACCCACCCAACGCAGTGTGGAAGTCAAGACAGTGGATACTCACTAAGTTGCGATAAATTTTGTCGTTACCCGTTAGAGTGTGGTATAAATTTAAAGTTATCGACTTTGGGTGTTAATTCACTCCATTGGGTTGTGCATTCTCCGCTTCCAACTCATGTATTCAGTGTAGCGATAATGGAATCGTAGTTTTTCATTGGGTGGGCGATTTGGTACAATTTATTCTATTTATAATCTTATCACTTGAAACATAAAAAATGCTTCGAGGCTTGTATCATTACTTTGCAAAACATGTCGTCGAGCTATACCCCGTAGTGGATAAACTACTCAATTAAATTAAAGTGATCTTCTTGTTTTTATTTAAAATATTTTGCTATAAAAATTTCTATTATTAAAGGGTGTGTCACATCAAATTGCATCACGGAAAAAACGCTGTAGAAATTCGCCCAGTAGACCGATCCTTTTGAAAATTTTAGACAGTGAAATAAAAACTATTAAACAACTTTTGGCATTTTCTTTTTATTCATACTTCGAGCCCAAGCCCGTATGCTCGCACCTTCCTCTTTACCCCGTCCATAACGTTCTGTACAACGTCAGGTTGTAGTTCTTTTTGAACAGAAATCCATTTTCTCTTGAAGTCCGCCTCCGATTTGACAACTTTTGGGTTCTTCCGGAAGGCCTGCTTCATAATCGCCCAATATTTCTCTATTGGGCGAAGCTCCGGCGCGTTGGGCGGGTTCATTTCCTTTGGCACGAAGGTGACCCCGTTGGCTTCGTACCACTCCAACACGTCCTTTGAATAGTGGCACGAAGCGAGATTCGGCCAGAAGATGGTCGGGCCCTCGTGCTGCTTCAATAGTGGTAGTAAGCGCTTCTGTAGGCACTCCTTAAGGTAAACCTGCCCGTTTACCGTGCCGGTCATCATCACGCTTTCCGCAAGAGCAGATCGCTTGCCACACCATGTACTTTTTGGCAAACTTGGATAGTTTCTGCTTGCGAATCTCCTCCGGAACGCTGAATTTGTCCTCTGCGGAGAAGAACAACAGGCCCGGCAGCTGACGAAAGTCCGCTTTGACGTAGGTTTCGTCGTCCATTACCAGGCAATGCGGCTTCGTCAGCATTTCGGTGTACAGCTTCCGGGCTCGCGTCTTCCCCACCATGTTTTGCCTTTCGTCGTGGTTAGGAGCCTTCTGAACCTTGTATGTACGCAGGCCCTCCCGCTACTTGGTCCGCTGGACGAATGAACTTGACAAATTCAGCTTATTGGCGACATCTCGGACCGAACTTCTCGGATCACGTCAGAACTGCTTAACTACGCGCTTGTGATCTTTTTCACTGACGGAGCATCCATTTTTGCCGTTCTTCACCTTCCGGTCGATGGTTAGGTTCTTGAAGTATCGTTTTAGTACTCTACTGACCGTGGATTGGACGATTCCCAGCATCTTACCGATGTCCCGATGTGACAACTCCGGATTCTCGAAATGAGTGCACAGGATTAATTCACGACGCTCTTTTTCGTTCGACGACATTTTTCCAAATTTACGAAAAATTGACAGTGAAGCATTGGCAACGTGATCTATACACTCTTATCTGATTATAAGCGAAAGCTGAATATATAATTCCTAAAAATTAAATTTCTACAGCGTTTTTTCCGTGATGCAATTTGATGTGACACACCCTTTATTATCACGATCCAAGTCATCATGCCGCTCTCTTCAAAATAGTTGCCCATTGACTTCGAAATCAGCAACCTTCACTCACATCATAATTCCTTCTCAAACGAGGCAATCTAAAATCTTTTTTCTATCCCTCCTTTTGAACTCTTCAACTCAACTCAGGTGGAGTCAAATTGGTTAGCGATTTAACACTATTAAGATATGTTTGAACTATTTGTTTTGATAAGGTTTAGGATTTACTCTGGTGCTCTGGATTTTAGTATCTTGCAATTCGAAACACTATCGAAAAGTAGAAAATAAATCTAGGTTAGCTTATGTACATCTTTCTCAAGAAATGAGTAACTTAAAAACGGAATAATACAAGGCGTTAGGTTACTCAGTGTAGGAATTTAAGGTGTGATAGAGGGTCATATTTGTTGAAATCAACAATAGAAAATGAACATTCTCACTATTTCCTGAATACGTTATGATTTCTTAAAATCAAAAATCATGCCGGCTCTCTTCAAACGAAAAGGCCACTGTCGGTTCGATGGGAATGTCTCGAACAAGACGGAAATTCAGTATCAGTCTCCGGGGACCGACGCAGATCTCCTTTTGCTAGTATCCTTTTAGGCTAATACACTTCGTTCAACACTGCTGCAGTTTGTTGATCCCATCCGAAGATGTTGATTTTTGATTTCAACATCTTCTTCAAAACTGAAGTCATTTTTTCCCGCATTGGCTCTCGGGATAATGGGAGGTAATGTCAGAATTATTTCTCAAGGTGTATTGGTGATATTTAATAATTATACTCTGAAAACAGAACATATTCAATCCGTATTCCAAACTACAAAATAATCCAAAAAGTCAAATAGCATTCATTCACCGAGCAAACAGGGTCATAAATTACGCGAGTAAATATTCGAAAAGCCAAATGATTAATTTCAAATTGTGTTAAAATCTTTCAGTAACTTCTATCACAGCATCCAAAAGCCATAGAAATTTTGTCGCATTGTCCAGATAAAAAAATATTGCATTCAATTTTAGTTTCTTTCAATAGCCATCGGTCAGTATAAACTCGACACAAAAATTAGAGGAGCAGAGTACTAAGCTTAAATTTTCTAGATGGTTTATGAAATTCTCGTACTTCGTGAAAAATTAATGCATGAAGATGAGATGTCTACGAACACTTCAATACGGACATTTTTTGACGTAGAACTACGTCTTTCATTAAGGGTGCCAAATCAGAAAACAGGTCACGTTTTCATGAAATAAAGTTAACATCAATAACTATTTTTGCCGCGAACGGATTTTGGCAATTTACATACCAAACGAATCGGAAATTCCCTTAGTATTTTTTTATATGCTATACATTACAATCCCATCGTCGGTATATGGTTTAAATTGATGAAAATTGGAAGCATTTCCATTTTCTCATACATTTGTTCTGTCCATTTGTGTGCTTTCCCGAACAGAGCTGTCAATAACGAGCAGCTTATCGATGAGCAACGAAGGGGAAATCATAAGATGTAACGTCTCCGTGAACAAAGTAAAAGAAGAAGAACGAAGGGGAACATTTGCCTAGAGTATGAACAGTGGATCTCGCTGAGGCAAACTTTCATTCTTCGGGAGGAAATCGACTAGAACTAATTTTAGGAGGTTTTTAGGGTGCAATAAATGTTTCTATGATGGTTAGACTCTCCACCCCTCTCTCAAAGAGGGGGGGGGGAAGGTGTGGTCTGCTATACAAACGGAACACAAATGTCTGCATTACTCGAGAATTAATCAAGCAAATGAAACCAAATTTGGCATGTGGAGGGTGCAAGAGAATTAATCAAGCAAATGGAAACAAATTAGGCATATTGAGGTTTTAAGGTGCAATAAATATTTCTATGATGGTTAGACACTCCTCCCGCTCTCTAAGGGTGGGTTGTCATACAAATGAAACACAAATTTCTGTATAACTCGAAAACTAATCAAGCAAATGGAGCCAAATTTGGCATGTGAAGATTTTACGGGGCACGAAACGTTTCTATGGTGAATACACTCCTTCCCCCTCCAAGTGGGGTTGCCATACAAACGACACATGCTTCTGCATAACTCGAGAACTAATCAAGCCAATTTGGGATGTGAGGGTTTTCGGGTATGAGAAATGTTTCTATGATGGTATGACACCCCTACCTCCTTTGGAATGGAGAGGGGGTCCCATAAAAATATTACACAAATTTCAACCAATTTCAATTTCAACAACAATGACAATTGAAAATGTTTGCGCTAGCGAAATTGATCTTTGTTCGAAACTGGAAATGGATTTTAATGTGATGAAACGCACTCCTATATCTTCTTCTATCTATACCAATAAAAAGAAACGCCGGATGTGTGAATAAGAACAGAACTCGAGAAAAGAATTTTAAGATTTAGGGCTGTCTTTATTATATCATATTTCCTGTATAAAACATTTATTCCATGTAACGAAGAAACATGTTATTTGCAAGTGGTTGAAAAATCTTGAACGAGAATTGTGTCTGAAAATAATCTAATATTATAATGTTGAGTTTTTCTTTGAAATACTAGAAATTTTATAGTAAAAGGTAAATTCAACGGGGTCGATTAGAAGATCAATCAATGATCAGTTCTGCGATTGGACCCATGAACTTGCTCATAGTAAGAAAACGTGGATGTTTGAAGGTATTGATAACAAAACACAAATTTAAGGTGGGACGAAGTTTGCCGGGTCAGCTAGTAATTCAATAAATTGCGACCTATATGCAATGCGGTCATAAGGCAGTTTTGAAAACTCCAATGATTTCTGTACAAGGCTAATTTATTGCTTTGATAAAAAAGAAATTTATAAAAATTCAAATCGATTATTAAAAAAATGGTAAAAACTTCTCACCCACAAAACCCTGACCCTTCCAAATCGATGCAAAAACAATATTTTTTTTGTCAAAGCAAAAAATATACTTGTACACAATTTAATTGATTTATATACCAAAACAGAGAGTATCAATAAAAAAATTGGAAAACCCCAATTTTATATACACATACATATTAAGAATATCAAATGTTTACGATTACAAGCTCACCAGTAAAAAAAATGCACGTAACTCGTGTTTTGTACTCCGAATGACATAATCTACGCAACCACGATTAAGGAGGTACTCTAACAGTTCGGCTGAAAAGTTCATAAGGTTGACGTCTAGATGGCGCCTTATGCAAAAATCTACTTGACTATCACAAAACACCATCTTTCAATAGATACGTGTCAAAATTTGACAGCAATCGGTCGATTGGTTCTTGAGTTACAGCATTGAGCATGAAGCAACTTTTGTTATTGTGGAAAAAAAATGGAAAAATCACAAGTCAATGAAAACGATGGCAAAATTGCATGAATTGGGCTTCGAATTGCTTCTGCATTCACCGTATTCTTCGGATTTGGCCCCCAGCGACTATTTTCTGTTCGCAGACCTGAAGAGAATGCTCGTTGGCAAGTAATTTAAGACCGATGATGAAGTGATTACCGAAACTGAGGCCTATTTTGGAAAAACCGAAGGAGTACTATAAAAATGGTATCAAGTTGCAAGATCGCTATAATCGCTGTATCGCCTTCAAAGGCAATTATGTTGAATAATAAAATTGAATTTCGCAAAAAAAATAGTTTTACTGTGTTACCTTAAAAACTCAGTTTTCAGTTTTCAGTTAGTGTAGAGACACAAATTCAGAACGTTTTTTCGAAAAAATGAAACAAAAAATATTTTTTCTATCCATTATTTCATTCTCTGATTATTATTCATTTAAGAATACAAAACTAATTGAGATATGAAACAAAAAAAAATCCAATGAATACATTATTAATAAAGAGCCGCTATGATAAGAACCTCGAACAGGTACAAAAAATGTTTAGACAAAACGAAGGCCATTCGAAAGAAAAAATTGTTTTCAGTAAGTTTTTATGACAATTTAAAACAGTAAAATTAAAAAAAAAACTTCTATTGGTTCACGCGATCGAGAGATGAATAAGATGTCCTCATATCAAATATGAAATAAATCGGTTCAGTGGAACTTGAGATATTGTGTACGTCTGATTGAACAAAAGTATTTTCGAGGAAAAGGCATAGGCGTATCAAGTTTTGAGTCAAGCGCAGTTTATGTGAAAAGGTACTTAAAAATGGCTATTACTCGGTAAATAATGATAGTTCGGAAAAATCCTACAAAGTACATATATTGAATGTTCAGAAATATGAAGCAAACATACATTCAATTTGTTTGAGTTTTTAAATTAGAACACCACCTTAAACAAGTAGCTCAATTTTGATTTCTCGGAGGCATGACGAATATAACTCGCCTCGAATAGGCGATCTTCAAGTCAGTCTGTGTGCCTATCGCCACAATGATTAAAAACATTAAACCGGTTCAAAGTTACGCAGTCATCTGTGAACTCGCGCTCAACTATCATCGCTTTGTCAATTCCTACCGCGATGAATGTTTTGTTCCCTCGCTTGCATTTGTTTCTTCTGTTTGTTATTCTGCCGTCTTCATTAATCGAAGGTAAACTAAGATTGGATTTTTTTCGCTGTCAGCCAATTACAGACTAACTTTGTTCTTTCTTCAATGCAGGACGGCGAATTTCGGAAATAAGTGAGTATAAATAATCAGAATCAATCCGATTCATACGATAGACCAATAACTACGTTCATTTCCAGAATGCTCCGAGTACCGTAATCAAACTATTAAATCTTCGGCAATAATACCGTTAACCATCAATCCGAGACCGATAGTGCATCAAAACTTCGAATGTTCCAAAACGGTCGATTTGATCGTGGGAGGTGAAACAGCTAAACCGGCAGAGTTTCCCCACCAAGCATTGCTCGGTTGGCCTAAAGTAGATGATCCCCAGCAGCTTGACTTCCGCTGTGGCGGATCGCTGATAAGCGATCGCTATGTGTTGACAGCCGCTCACTGTTTCAGAGATGGCGACAGTCCAATAGTCGTTAGGCTTGGCGAACATGACGTTCTGAATGATAGAGACAATCAGGCGGATTTCGACATTGAAGCTATTGTGTTGCATCCGAATTATAAGTTCTCTTCTGTTTATCATGATATAGCTTTGGTTAAGTTGACGGAAGCTGTTCTGTTTTCGAAGATTATTAGACCAGCGTGCCTTTGGACGAGTTTGGATGTGAATGTGACCTCAGTTGTCGCGACCGGTTTCGGGCTGACAGAGTTTGGTTGTAATCCAATTGTTGTGTAGAAAGTTGCAATACTGAAACAGATCTATTTATTTCAGTGGGCCAAAGCTCAAATCTTCTGCTGAAAGTAAAGCTAGATTTTTTGGACAGAAATGAGTGTTCCAGACAGTATGCAGGTTTTCGAACCTTCAAGCGAGGCATCATCGAAGAACAGCTTTGCGTAGGAAGTAAACGGGGCAGTAAGGATACCTGTCAAGGTGACTCGGGCGGCCCCATACAAGTAATAACGGAACCGAAGGGCTGCACGTATCACATTATTGGAATCACATCGACAGGATCGGCTTGCGGAGTGGGAAAATCTCCTTCGATTTATACTCGCGTCGCAAGCTATCTCGATTGGATTGAGGGCATGGTTTGGAAATAGTAGCATAGAATATTGTAACAAGGAATAAAAAAAATGCAGGACTGGAGAGAAACAAAACCATGATCGTTATTATTTTTTCTTAAATATAATGGATGATTAATGAGATGAAAAAAAACACGCAAACTAGAATTAATAATATGGCGACAAAGTATTCTATGTTTCAAAGCGTTGCACCAATTGAAATCTCTACTTAGTGAATCAAGTAGCTGATCATTTCCACAAAAGTTTCCTTTGCTGTATTTCTGTAACATTTAAATGCGAGTGACTGACTGGTGTTAATTCGTCAGACTGGGTCCATCATTAATTTCATGCATTTCCAAACACGAAAAATGCCTAAGACCTAAAAAAATACGAATGAGCTCAAAATATTAATTCATCATTTATTTTTACAATAGTAAACAGAAAAATAATGAAAAATGTCAATGATTCAATGGGAAACAATTATATTTTTCAACTGCTTCAAGATCAATGTCTTAAACTATAACCAGCCAGCTAACAGCAGGTCGCATAGATTTTCCTGATCCCGGAAGTTGGGATATAAATTTATCTAATCCCAGCGGTTGCCACAGTGGCGAAATTTATAATCGATTTTCTTCATCCAGACAGTTCTTGCTCCAATGTTTTAAAAACTCTTACTGCGAGTTAGATGTAAAAAAATTAACCTTAACCTTAAAGTTAAATTTCCATGGCATTTAATGTAAATGTGAGGTTTTTTGTTTCGTATTGTTTTATTCATTAGACTTTAGAATTTGGATATTGGGGTTTTAAATTTTCGTTTTGAATTGTTTGAATTTTTTTTTTGTTTTTTGCTTCGGATTCTAAGGTTTTTGGATTTCGTATATTTGTAAATTTCAATTACTGAACATTATATATTTTATATATTTTAGACTTTTGAATATGAATTTGTATTGATCTAAATTTTTAAATTTAGGAATTTAAAAATTTTCAAATTTGGAATAATACAAATTTAGAAATAAATTTTTGGAAATTTGGTTTTTACAAATTTTTATTGTTTTGATTTATTATGTTTGTATGAGTGAGTCTCACGAGATCCACAGGGAATGCCATGTTAATTTTCATAGTGTGTGTGATGAAGGGTAGTTTGTTACATTTAACTGTTTATAATAGTTTTTATTGTGCTGTAACATTCGATAAAATTTGATAGATACTATGAAATACTTACAGTAATTTTTTTTTTCTGGAAGGACACCTCGTCTCTAATTTATGGACACCTCCAGCACCATATTTATGCCAAAATCCTAATGATAAAATTTGATAAAACGCGTCACAACTTGAAAAAAATCAAGAACATGAACAAACATTCAGCACTTTCCTAAGTGTTAATTTTTTTCCATAGAATTACTTATTTTTTACTAATTTTACGCTTCTAGTGTACACAAATTATACCAGGCTAGTGCAACATCAAGTCTCAGATAATAGGATTGTATTTAATTCAAATGTGAGATGTTTGAATATCATTGTGACCAGTTTCAGTTGCTAGTTCACGAAGAAGTTTCTTTTTATTATTTTAAACACGTTGAGAACTGCGTCGGTCCCTAAGGACCGACATAGAGCTTTCTGGTAGGAATGCGCTGACTGACTGGGACTGACATTTACAAAATAAGAAAATAAGGAAATATATGGTTTGTTTTCGATTATATAAGATTTTCTAGCTATACATTAAGTATTTTCGGGAGCTGGAATCGATACTGATCATATGAAAACACTCTTGATGCGGGCTGAATGGAAAGCGCAGCAAGAATAATTCGGAGCTCAACGTGTTAATTAGATCCACCGTACACCGTTTAACACGAAACTCATTTTTAGGTTTTAATTCGTTAAATGTGAGTTTAATTTAGGAATTAGAAATAAATAGGAAAATATGAGGGGCGAATGTTTGAAGCTCTGAATAATGAGGTCAAGTGATATGTATTCTAGTGATATTCATTTCTTTGTGGTAATGTACCCAACAAAAATTTCCCAACAAACATATATTCGCTCTGACTATAACTAAGATTAAAAAAGTGGTTTTATTTATTTATTCGTTTTACATTTACATTTTCATTCCTCCAAACATTCCATTAGTGATTCAATTATGATAGAAGAACAATTTGGACTTTTCGAATGAACTTACAGTATATCCACATTAAAACTGCTTAGATATTCAAAATATTCAAGATATTCAAGACTTCTTTGTAGCATCCCATCATTAATCATTCTAATTATTAATTACTGGCTGCAGATGGTAGGGATATCTAGAAACCTCACGACTCTGCAGAATAAATCACGAAATGCTCTTCACTCTGTAATTAGGCTAACATGAGATATCACCATTTTATGAGATTTTTCTTTGGAGCGAATGAAAAAAAAAACAGTCTGTTAAAATTATCACAGCCTATATTGAGCTAATGTTAACTAACGTGGTGTTAACTTTTCACCTTCTGGGATAGGAAACTAAAATTGTTGGTAGATCGAATCATTATATTTGCGGAAGAAATTTGCCTATTTGCGCACAATGCACCGCTTGCAAGCGAATGCCGACTCGTGGGCTCTCCCGCTTTTCGTTAACATATGTAAACGAAAATATGTTCAATGGTGTCGACAATGGGATGGTACACACGTGTATCTTCAGGAGAATCCTTCTGGTTTTTATAATTCGGTTTATTTTTTACTCCTTCTTTCAAAGTAATGTGTCTCTACGGAGCTATGAAAAACGGAATTGTACTGAATAGCAACAACTTGTTCGTTGTTTTCCATGTATGTTTGTGTCGTGGTTTTGGTTGTAAGCGAAGGTTTTACTTTTTTTCCCACGAAAGGCGCACCCACCTTGCATGAGAGTTGAGCTGACACTTATACTGCGTATATTTTCAGGCAACCTAAAAGAATTCAAATGATTATTTAATTTTTCTTTTCATTTTCCAAATGATTACGATTGACGCTAGACAATAGAGTTATTCCCGAGTAAAAATGGTATGAGTTGCGTATATCATAGGCAACATCATGCTTCGCTGGAAAATAGACAATTCGATTGCTCGCATTTCTGTTGTAGATTAAGATATTACCAATGGAATAATCTACTCAGACCATACAAGATATTTATATATTTGCCGACAATACTAAAACAATGAATCTCATCGGCAACTGGTTGCACATTGAGCATATTATTCAATCTATGCGACCGCACACCGCAAGGTATTACAACTTCAAACAATTCTATGATACTAATCAGATTCAGTACAATCGGAAGTGGTATAAAAATCAAGTACAATCAACCCCAATCGTTTCATCCGGTATCGGTCGGTTCCGAAGCGATCCTTTGTTCAAACATATTTCATCACAAGATCTGTGTAGTCACACTACTTGTTACCTCCCCAAACTTCCTGTCCTTCCACCTCTTTTATCCGTAACTGTGAAAAGTCATCGAAACAATAAAAGCTGAACAAAATCCACTCCCTGTAATTCTGCCAACCAAGATATCTCACTCGCTCTCACATACGTACACACCTACATTCTGCATACATATTCTTGACCGGAATCAGGCGGAAGGCAAAAACCAAATTCACAAACATTGCTACGGGGAAATATCAATTCTATGCAAATTAGTCAACATGGAGTGCTCTCCGGGTTTGCCCATTGCACCGGATGAGCTCGATCATATGTGCGGTACGAAATTTGGCCGTATGGACGTATCGTATAATTTTCCCACCTTAACGGCCCAACAGCGTTTCCAAGAAAAATGGTACTCTAGAAGTACCGTTCGCAAACAGAGGATTAGATCAACGTTGATTCTTTGAACGGAAGCGAGAAACAAATTGCTTCCATACACGACAGTCACAGACATGTGATTCGATGAAAAGATTTGACACACCATGAGTCTATTTCAAATTTATGCTGGTGACTAGCCAACGTTCCTCCGAAAAATCTATATTTTATTCCGAAATTGAATAAAGTGGTATTTGTTTTCATTTGATGAAAATGAAATGTGATTATGTTTTAAGGATTTGAATTTACTTGTTTCGATCATTCCTTTGGAAATAACAGTTTTATTTCAGAAACAACTCTGATAAAATATATGTTCAGCATAACAGCAGCATAAGCATTTATTAATAACATAATTCTGAAATAATTGTGAAGTAATTGAAGGATTTATTTTCCATAAAATTCACAACTTTTTTTTTCTTGGAAGAAAGGAACGATGTCGTACAATGAAAGAACTGTTATTCATTTTTTGGTTTTCAAAATGGCAAAATATCAAAATAGCAAAATAGAAAAATACTATAATACGAATGATTCCCTACCGAAGTCGATGTTGTTAATAATTTACTTCAAAACATAGAAATTGTAGTCAGTGAGAAATAAGATATCGGTGAAATGAATTCAATTCTAGTATGTGTCACATCAACATTTACATTCGAATGACTCTATTTAAGGGAATCCTTGATGTTTTTTCCATTGACGCATAGTTATCTTACAATATGTTCGATCTCAGTCCCTCAATAATAACCGAATCGATATACTTCAATCATAGAATTGTTGGTCGGAAAACTCTTTCCGCTAGCATTGAACACAACACACTTGGAACAAAGTTCCTCTTCCTCGTGGCCATCATTCGCTAATGTTCGACGAAGCGATACATTACAGAATCCGAGGTGCTCACCTTTTTTTATCGGAAGCTTTCCGGCCAGTCCAATTTCTGCTAATGCTTAAAAGCTGTGCGCTTCCGTTTGAAAGCTGGGTGGAGATTCCTTTTTTACTTGTTTTTAATTAAAAAGGATTCATTTTGCACAATGCGCTCGTTTGTTTTGACCTTATTGGTTGGATTGCAGGAGTGTGGGTAGAGCGGAAAGGTGGCGGAATTGTGGGTCTTGCCACAGGATTTATTTTGCTCTCCACTCGTTTCGATTTATTCGCCAGACTGTAATTCAGAGTGCGCCATCACTTGAGGTGAACATGGAAAAGTAAAATTTTAATTAGCGCCAGAGAACTGAATGGACCCTCTGAAGAACCGTTGAAACGGGGTGAAACAATGCGAATTGAAATAGCTATTAGGCATCCTGTTTGAAAAGCTGCCGAGAGGAACAGTTGTAATTACATTTTTGTAGCTTTGTGTCCTTGTTGTTGCTGTAATTGCTGACACGCTTGTTTCCTGTTTGTTTTTTCAACCCTTGGTTGAATTACCTATGATGATTACCTTCTGATTTTATCGAAAAGCGTCCAACATAGATGGTCGACCCAAACCTAAAAAGTCTGGGATATGTAACTGTAAAAACGAAAACACGCACTTTTTTCCTTGTTTTACAGTTTGCGAAGGAGATTCTACATTAGGTTTTTATTATACTTTGCGTCTTAAATGTTGGAATAATTTGTAAAGTATTTCGAAAGTATTATTTTCTGAAGAAAACACACGAATACTAATTAATCAAACGCAATTGAATATATGCTTCTAAAATTGCGAAAAGTTATCTAAACTCTAGCTAACATAAGAGATGAAATTTCAACAATTACTAGCAGTTAAAATTTAATAGACGCAATCACAATTGATTCGTGTCAAGCAACTTCGAATGCTACTCTGATGAATAAATCTATTTTTGATGATAATAATAATTTTCAAAGATTTATTACCCTCATATCCCCTCCTTTTCCTGAAGAAAATATGTCACCCTTCTAAACTCGAGTCGACCGCGAGTAATCGGTTTCCTATATTATTAACATTAGAATGAAGGAAAAATGTATATATACTAGTAACAATACAGTAAGGAGTTCGGTTCCTTTAAACCCATGTAACTGAGGCTGTCAAAATAAACGATTTAAATAAAAAAAAAGATTAATTACGATTTTATAATTTTCAAATACGCTAAACAGAATGGCAACCGACTGGTTCCGATGCAAGCGAGCGGCACTAATTTGCAGCAATTCATTATTCAAATCGCACCGACATGGAAAAATGCTCTTCCGCAGTTCAAGTACAGGCGAGTCATCCTTCTTTGTGTGTGAGTGGTGATGTATTATGTGCTTGCATGATTGCATGAATAATTAACCGCCTCAGAATTGGTTCATTTATTTACCAGGATGTAATCTCGAGTGGGGAGAGTTGACTAGATAGTATCAACGAAGCAACAGTGTTGCTTCAGCTGCGCACAAAAGGGAAAAGGTGGGCCCAACTCACATATAGTTAGTAGTGCGACCTTTAATCTTATCACAGTATTATCAATCTTCCTACGCAAATTTATTGACGAACGAAAACATGACTGATAAGACACGCAGTTCAGTGAGTGGTAAAAGTGGAATAAAGTCTCAAATTGTCTCGTCTATGGGATTGTTATCGTAATCCCTACATTCATAAAACTTTATTGATGATTATTTGGTACGTATTCAGATCTTTATAGATTATAACACTTACAAATATTGTAAACATCATGCTTGCATACCATTTGTATCAGATTTATGTACAGCTATTCCATGTCAAACCGATATAGTGGTTTCAGATTTTCGTGAAAAGTGGTAATTTTGTCCTTTATCGCAAAATTTACACGTGTTTTTCAACCAACCAATTCAACCAATTTCAAAGAAAATTAACGTAACTGACATGTTTGATCTCCTAAAAGATAATTGTAAAGTGAAATAAATAATATGTTTTTGTCGTAGAAAAGTAAAAATGGAATAATAATAATATTTATTTTGTTGAATTACGGTTTCGTTGGTGAAAAATACGCGCTTGCCGTTTTTAAAACGAACGGATAAATTTACAAATGCTGAGTTCCGTTTATTAATTGGACAACCAAAGACACGGTAGACAACTTTATTAGAGATGATATACCGGCAAATTTGGTAGCACATTATTTCATTGTTGTTATTCATTCGAGGAGTATGCACATTTAAAATGCAGTCATGTTACATGCTTTATTCACGGATATATTTATTTATTGTTCTTCACCGAACTACAGAACTCAACATTTATATGACATGCACATATGGTACTACACAATGGTTTTTTCTGCGTTGCTGATATTTTTGAATAATTGATCGCCATTATCAGGATTTATTCGTTCGTATATTGAATATCCGCCTACGTTTGTGATCATGTCGTTGATGAAATCTTTAGGAAAAAGCTTTGTATTTAAACCATATGCCATGGGATGCGATAAAAGTTTCAGATCATCGCAAGGGCCAAGGTCGATCGAACTTGATTTTTACATTCTGAAATCCGTTCGACTCCATCGTGCGATAAAAATCCGTATTTTTCGAGCAACTTATTCTCTATCAGATTACCAGATTACCAAGCAATTTAAAACTTTTAAAATTTAGGTAAACACTATTACGTGATGATATTTTAATACTTAGAAGACATAGTCCTGACCCTAAATTGGCTTTGTTTCTATACATTTGCTTGCCTTTGCGCCTCAACGTTATTTATATTATTATGTCAAAAAAGTCCTGCGGTATTTTTTTTTTGAATTTTCATTTGTTCATGAAATTAGTTACAATCATCTGTTTTGAGTCAAATATGCGCCGTTTTGTTCGATGACTGCCAACAAGATGCCAACTTCATAATACCCCTGTTATAGAAGCTCGCTTCCTTATTGGCAAAAAACTCGGATTGCCAATTTTCACATGCCTCTTTTGTGGCTAACTTCTGACTACCTAGCTCGTTAGCCATGGACAAAAACAGGTGGTAGTCACTTGGTGCAAGGGCCGGACTATACGGCGGATGCAAAAGAACCTCCCATCCGAGCTCTCGGAGCTTCTGGCGCGTTACCAAAGAAGTGTGTGGCCTGGCGTTGTCCTGATGGAAGGCAATGCGGCCTCTGTTTATCAAAGATGGCCTCTTCTTCATGAGTGCTACCTTCAAGTGATTGTAATTGATGTTGGCAGTACAGTTCCGAATTGAGCGTTTGGCCATAGGGGAGCAGCTCATAATAGATTATTCCTTGACAATCCCACCAAACACACAGCAGAACCTTCCTGGCCGTTAATGAGGGCTTGGCCACCGTCTGAGCCGCTTCAGCGGGCTTCGACCACGACCGTTTGCGCTTCACGTTGTCGTAAGTGACCCACTTTTCATCGCCAGTCACCATCCGCTTCAGAAACGGGTTCAGCAGCGATTCACATGCGTCGATACGGTCAAAGATGTTTTTTTGCGTCAACGTGTGTGGCACCCATACATCGAGCTTCTTTGTGAATCCAAGCTTCTTCAAATGGTTAATAACGGTTTGATGACTTATCCCCAGCTCTTGGCCGATGCTACGGCTGCTACTATGCCGGTCTTTCTCGGCTAATTCAGCGATTTTGTCGCAGTTTTCGACGATAGGCCTTCCGGAGCGTGGCGCATCTTCGACGACCTCTACACCAGAACGAAAACGTTGAAACCATCGTTGTGCGGTGAAAATGGAAACTGTATCGGGTCCATAAACTGCACAAATTTTATTGGCAGCTTGAGATGCATTTTTGCCTTTGTCATAGTAGTACTGTAAAATATGTCGGATTTTCTCTTTATTTTGCTCCATATTTGCGACACTATAACTCACGAACGACTTAACCAAACAAAACTCTGTCAAGAACTATATTATAGCGCGCAAAAATACCTTTCCAACAAGCTATAGTATGACTCGATACAATGAATACAACTAGAACTACGCGCTTACAACGACACCTCGCGGAAATACCGCAGGACTTTTTTGACAGCCTAATATATAATTATTATCAGACACAATATTCGTTCAAGATTTTTAAGATTAGAGTTAATTTTAAATTAAGTTTTCTGTTTCAAGAACGTGTTTATGAAAATCCATAACCATTTTCCCGGATACATGCTATAATATCATCACAATGCATTTCTGGCATGCGTTTTGGCATGGAAATAGTAAAGGCTGTGGCGGCGTTGCTCATGACAACGTCTCTCAAGCAAATGTATCCCTTCTTAAGGTGCTTCTAATTGTGTCGTAGGAATCGTAATCGTTCCCTCTCTAATTTCAGGCACATTCGACCATGAGTTGTTGGCATAGCTCACGACGTCGTAGAATTACGTTGTCCTGACAGCGTTGAATCAGGTTCCCGAAATAAATCGCTTCAGAAAACGACTGCAATAGAAACAACCATTCAGAAAACGGATAGTAGGCTAGATATATTGTGGTGCGGTATAATATTGTAACAAAAATTAACCGGGCAAACCCATGATTTTTTAAAAATTAACCGAAAAATCAATCTTTACCCTTTTTTTCCACCACAACAATTCATAACTTTTGAACTACCGGACTGATTTATATGAACGATATATAAAATTGAAGCCAATATTCTTGTTTAGAATAATATTACACTTGGAAAAAAATAGAATTATGTTTTCATAATTACTGGTTGTAATTGTTTTTCATAGTTTATAGGTTTCGGGACCAAGAGCACCGTATTTATCGGCTATATCGGATTGGCATGGAATGGCTGACATATTGTAGAGCTTGTCACTCGTAATACATTCAAGGCGTGTTGCTTGGCATAAAAATCTCAATAAAAATGACGCAAGCAATAATACGTTCAGACGGCGAACGTTAGACACGTTAGTGCCATTGAAGAAAAAGAGCGTTGGAGAGCATTTTATGAGCGGTGTGTGTTAACGATGAACTCCAGATTATTTATTCCATCTTCGAATCACAATTGCTTGCGTCGCTATGCAGTCGCCTTCCATGATTCCAGCAACGCCATCAACAACATGCGCATTGGGTCTACACACATGTTCTACAATTGGTGTTTAATCAGAACTGGTGACAATGGTGTAAGTGCCATCGTGCAATGCTAGTATGTGTAATTTGATGAGTTTCGATGATTAATTGTACTCATTGATTGCGTCAGGCTTTAGGTGAATTGAGGTTACTTGCGCATGTTTGAATGAAAGTTTGATGATGGGGACAAAGCGCCGTTTGTCAATCAACGACGTTCATAAATACGTTTTGTTTGAAAAATAAACGGCGGATAAATATATTATTGTATATTGTTTACAAAAAAAATATTTAAATCACGGTGGAAAAATAGGGGATGGAGGTAAGTGAGAAGTTGTATTTTTTTTTATCCCTTTTGTTTATTTTAGGCTCATTAGCATTTTAGCTGTAACAGAGCCGAATTTCAATCGTGTACATGTCACATGTTTATCATATCTATAATTAAAGGGTGTGTTACATCAAATGGCATCACGGAAAATACGCTGTAGAAATTTAATTTTTAGGAATTATATCTTCAGCTTTCGCTTATAATCAGATAAGAGTGTATAGATCACGTTGGCCATGCTTCACTGTCAATTTTTCGTAAATTTGGAAAAATGTCGTCGAACGAAAAAGAGCGTCGTGAATTAATCCTGTGCACTCATTTCGAGAATCCGGAGTTGTCACATCGGGACATCGGTAAGATGCTGGGAATCGCCCAATCCACGGTCAGCAGAGTACTAAAACGATACTTCGAGAACCTAACCATCGACCGGAAGGTGAAGAACGGCAAAAATGGATGCTCCGTCAGTGAAAAAGATCACAAGCGCGTAGTTAAGCAGTTTAGACGTGATCCGAGAAGTTCGGTCCGGGATGTCGCCAATAAGCTGAATTTGTCAAGTTCATTCGTCCAGCGGACCAAGCAGCGGGAGGGCCTGCGTACATACAAGGTTCAGAAGGCTCCTAACCGCGACGAAAGGCAAAACATGGTGGGGAAGACGCGAGCCCGGAAGCTGTACACCGAAATGCTGACGAAGCCGCATTGCCTGGTAATGGACGACGAAACCTACGTCAAAGCGGACTTTCTTCAGCTGCCGGGCCTGTTGTTCTTCTCCGCAGAGGACAAATTCAGCGTTCCGGAGGAGATTCGCAAGCAGAAACTATCCAAGTTTGCCAAAAAGTACATGGTGTGGCAAGTGATCTGCTCTTGCGGAAAGCGGAGCGCTCCCTTCGTGATGACCGGCACGGTAAACAGGCAGGTTTACCTTAAGGAGTGCCTACAGAAGCGCTTACTACTACTATTGAATCAGCACGAGGGCCCGACCATCTTCTGGCGGGATCTCGCTTCGTGCCACTATTCAAAGGACGTGTTGGAGTGGTACGAAGCCAACGGGGTCACCTTCGTGCCAAAGGAAATGAACCCGCCCAACGCGCCGGAGCTTCGCACAATAGAGAAATATTGGGCGATTATGAAGCAGGCCCTCCGAAAGAACCCAAAAGTTGTCAAATCGGAGACGGACTTCAGGAGAAAATGGATTTCTGTTAAAAAAAATACAACCTGACGTTGTACAGAACCTTATGGACGGGGTAAAGAGGAAGGTGCGAGCATACGGGCTTGGGCTCGAAGTATGAATAAAAAGAAAATGCCAAAAGTTGTTTAATAGTTTTTATTTTACTGTCTAAAATTTTCAAAAGGATCGGTCTACTGGGCGAATTTCTACAGCGTTTTTTCCGTGATGCAATTTGATGTGACACACCCTTTAGCACATTACACAGTTGCCATGTTTTCGGCGTTAGAGTATTCCCTGAGTTTTGAACCCACGATCGATCGCTTACTAAGCGAACGCGCAACCAATGTGGCTACGGAGACCCCCAGTGAGAAGTTGTAGTGAGAAGTTGTAGTTATATGTAAGTTTTGAAGCCAAATAAAAAAAAACAAAAGAAAATTTATTCAGAAAAAGCGATTTTTTTCTGCATTGGGCTACACTAAACGGCACCTAATATACGGTAATCGGTATCCTAGCGTTATGATATGTAGTATACGACCTATTCTCATGCCCAACATTTTTGTGTGTATAATTTCATTAGAATCGGTCAGAGCCGTTTCGGAGAAGTTCGACCACGAACTTCGTGATACATGATTTTTAAATATATATACTAGCTGACCCGGCAAACTTCGTCCCGCCAAAAATTTGTTTTCGTTATCACATCCACGTTTTCTTACTAAGCGCTATTCATGGGTCCAATCGCAGAATTATTCATTGATTGATCTTCTAATCTACCCTTTCAAATTACCTTTTACTATAAAATTCGTAGTACTTCTATCAAAACTCGACATTATAATATCAGATTATTTTCAGACACAATTCTCGTTCAAGATTTTTCAACCACTTGCAAATAACATGTTTCTCCGTTACGTTACATGCCAAATTTGGTTTTATTTGCTTGATTCATTCTCGAGTAATGCAGAAATTTGTGTTTCATTTGTATGGCAGAACCAGCTCCCCCCTCCCCCTAAGAGAGGGAGGAGTATTCATTTATTGCACCCTAAATCCTCCACATTAACCTCTTCCTTCGATTAATTCTCGAGTAATGCAGAAATTTGTGTTTCATTAGTATGGCAGCTCACTCTTAGTGAGTGAGTACTGGTCTTATCACATAAAACGGTATGCGCTTTTCTCTATAATATAACATTCGAAAAAAAACAAGTAAACATGTAGTTTTTGACACAGGACTAGGACTTTGATTTCTATATAGGGGGGTAACTCTACGAAAAATATAACGATTCATTAAGAGTTTTCAAACGCATATTACTCAAAATCGCTATTCAACTAGCAATCTTTTTGCCTTCAATTCGGCATTAGCTCACAATGTTATTAGATGCGTATTACGAACTACTCTCGATTTACCGATAATAGGCATTAATCAGTTGGCAGAATCAATGGAGGGATGATCTAAGAATAATCTTGAAGATGATATTGGATGGTTTCACTCTATTCTCCCCAAAGATTTGACAAGAGCCTGGCCCAAAATTTTGAACGTTGATAGAGATTTTATTAGATTGAAGTACAAGTCGTTGTCCAATAAATTCGTGCTCAATTCACATTTTATCGTGTAGGTCTTGCTACTAACAATTTATGTAATTGTGGTTCAGCATGTATTTATATTGATCATGTTGTTTGCTTATGTAAAATGCAATGCAATTATTGAATTTATCTGGCTGCTGATTTAGAAGTTCAGAAGGGTATACTCACGTATATTTTTCAGGCGCTCTATTCAATATATCAAAAGAAAAAAAAGTGAACAATGAAAAATTCGATTTAAATGCAATTACTACACACAATCACAGTCATATGTCAAGATCCCGTCAGTGCTCCTAGGTTCAGACCCATCAACTTTTTTTAAGAATAATGATGATTAGCGATGCGATTTATAGTCTTGAAACAAGTTTCGATACGCACAACTCAACAAAGTCTCAATTGTTTATCACCGAATGTTGACCGTAACAAATGATGCCACGTACCATCGTCATCCCATCACAATCCACAAACGCTCAGATCTTCCGAAAACAGATTTTCACATTGGCTTATCTGGGGTATGATCATTGTCTAGGCTAACCAAATAGTTCAGGAGTAAAAACGGGACATGTAAGCAAAAAAAACATAATGCATATTTTTTGGAGAAATTTAAGAATGAGTGAATAAACCCCGGAATAAAGCCAAACAATAAAACATTCTTAGATTTACCTACTTTGTTCTCTACAACGAGTTTTATTCGTTCATATTCAGATGATGGATAGACTTTGCTAAGCAGTTCAGGATTCTTAGAAATTTCATCACAGAAATTGTCACACTCCAGATCGAAGTTCTGTTTCACAATTATCTTAGGTATTAGGGATCCAACATTAAGTCGCGATTTTTTTTTTTTTTTTATATCTGTATTATAGTGACTTTCAACACTTTTGGCTGGTTCGTCACTTTTTACTTCCAATTTTGGAAGAATGTTGAGAATGAGAGAATGAGAATTGAACTCGTGATCTTCAGCGTGAGAGGTATGGATGTTACCACTGCGCCAGATCGGCTCCAAGTCGCGATTTTTCGTTGCCCACATAATGTTCATCGAACAAATAGTTCTTTCAACAGGTCCGGTACTACCAGGAAAACACAAAAAAAAAATGATTAAGTTCCACAAATTATAATTATAAATCGTTGTTTTATCTGTCTTTGGTGGTTTTGGTGGTTTTGACGTAGGGTAGGATTACGTCTTTCGGGAACATATTGGGGTACAAATTGAAAATCGAAAATCGTGCACATCGTGAAAATTGTCCAATTTCAAACGCTTATTGCTCAGTCATTTCATAATGGATTGATGAAATTTTTGCGTCAATCGATTTCGGCACTCCATAACATTTTTTTTTATATTGAAGAAAATAATATTTGTCATGAAACTAACTATCGAACAATTGAAAAATCTCAACCCCTATCCTAACGGAAATACCCACTTTTGATTGGTCGAAATCGACGACACATGCGGCGGGTCCCTAACAGAGACATCAAAACCAAGCTGCCTGGGGGAAATCGGCTTTGCAAATATATGGAAGTCGGGGGCATTTTTATGTTGCAAGTAAGGTGAGTGATACGATTAATTCTAGCAAATAAAATTTAAATTTGGAACTTCAATGTTGGTTACTTCGTGAAATTTCATAGCATTGATCGATCATGTATTGTGAAAAATTTGAGTAAGTGTATAATTGTAAATGGTAGCAGTTGTGTTAAAAATGACTTGATATATGGAACGATTTATTTCAATTTTCATAAATAAAAATCAAGGTATGTTCTCGCTCGAGAACGGGTCGTTTGGTTTAAGCTGTCTGTTTTGTTATGTTCGTTTTCACCCAAGGAAAGTTTATACGGCTAGAAAAATTGGAAAGGTGAGAAAATATTATAAAAAGTTATTGCTCTACATGTAGTATTAGGTGTTATTTCCAATTAAAATTTTTGTGTCCAATTAAAATTCGCATTGGGTTGAATAAACACAGTAAAAATTATAAAAGAAATTATATTTTCCATTTCAAAATGTTTTCTCTATATTGAAGTAACATGTTTCACTGATGAGAAAAATTGATAATTGTGCTCAGTATTGGTAATTATCTTATATTACATTGATGAGTTTTTTTTTCTTTATTTCATCCATACATAACACAGGAGACTCGTCTAGGATCACAGAGGGCGGTTTTCATCATATCTCGTTCCACTTCGATATCTCTTATCTGATACGCACCATCGAACGACTGTTTACCATCCTTCTGTCATCATCACTCGCTAAACACTGGTGGAGTGAACAAACAGTACCCAACAACCAAACAAAACGGCCCTTTTCAGGAGGCCACCAAATGATTATCAAAGAGTTTAACGATGCAATTTTTCAAACATATCCAAAATCAACAGATAGCCTAACGGAATCCTACGTCAACTATGCGGTCGTGTCTCGGACACAACCCTCCTGTGACTTTTTTTTATAAATGCTACCTACCATTCTTCAATATGGTCCAGCACAATATCGTAGAAATTTTTCATAGACTTTAAGCAATACTTTGTATACAGTTTGTATATAGCTTGAATCAACTAGACTATTAAGAACGCTAACAAAATCATCACAAATAACAGAAAATTCAGGGGCATCGTCTTTTCAACAAGGCAATAAATGTTTTAAGACCACCAACTGGTATCTCTGGTAAAAAAGCAACCATAGTTTAAGGCATGGGATTTCAAATTAATCGCGGGTTCTTTTATTGTTTTTTTTTTGTGTTTTGCTCAACACTAAACGTCGCAATGTAATCATCGCTATCCACTTGTTCTGCTCACCATCTTTCTGAAGGTATATGAAAAGAATTAGGGAAATCACGCTGAGATGACTTCGGAAAAAGTACTGGTTTAGGTGCAATTATTGACCTATTTCGGATCTACTTGTAGCAATGCATTGGTAAAACATATGACTGGTCCCTTTTTTAGTCTTTTGATATCTTGCTTCTAGATAAAAAGGGCAACCGTAAAACCGTAAAAAAAACTGTTTTCAAAAATTCTAATTTATGTATCATCCAGATTTATGCCAAAGTTATAGATAGAACTCATGGCAGAAGAAAAGTTAAATTTTTGTAGCACTGTGTTATTGAAAATAATGATAAAAAATATGTTTGCTCTATATTCAAAATACGATGTTGATAAAAGTTGATAAAAAGAAGGGACAATCAAAAAGGGTAAAAAAAACGATACGTTTGGTCAGCCTACCACTGTTCCATTATATTAGAAAAGAATTCATTATTATGTTACGGTTACAACGGTTGAGACCTTCAATATAGGCGGTAATTGGATATTCGGTACAGGTCCCAGAATTTCCTTTCGATCAAGAAGGTGCGACATTAAGCATTGTGCCTTTTCATTAACTAACATTACATGCAGATTACTTTTATCGCCAGCTCAGTAAAAGCGAATTGCTGAGATCAACATATTAATTGCCTGTAATGGATGTGCCTCAGTTATTTTCGGTAAGATTCAGCGCTCGCATGGTGTTAACCCACCGTCGTCGCCAGAGGGAACCTTCTCATTAGGGATGGAATTCTCATTCAACTACCTTTCCTTTCCCATGAGGATGCGGTGGAAGAGTTTCGGGGAAAAACACTCTGTTACACGTGCAATTTCCCCCGAAGAGACGTTATTAAATATCCAACACACATCCCAGTGTGAATGTTCCTTTCATGATTACTCGTCTGCTTGTTGTTTCATTAAGTCCGCAAATGGGGGTCATTTGCGTAATAATTGCTCCCTTCTCATGAAACGTGCCCCGAGTATGGGTTTGTTTCTACTGAAACACATGATGGTCTGATATATTCGGACCGAAAGGGCAGAGAACGATCAATGTTGAGAATGCGATAACACAGCGTCTGCTAACTCGATAGAGCTTCTAATCGACATTTATGTTTGTGCAGTCTCCATGTGGCACGGAGGTAAATTAAATTGAATTAGGAATTTGTACTTGTCCCAATTTCGAAAGCGAGGTGTTTGTATGGTTTACTGTTGTCGTTGAAAATATTTTTAATCTGAGTTAATTGTGATTTGGAATTTGCCAGGACGAATATCTACAATAATCAACATTGTTTTATTCTTTCATTTTGCACAAGGTTTGGTTGAATTCACCGAAAAGATAATTTGACAACAAAATGAGAGCGGATGCCGCACATACTTTGCAAGCATGAAATAGAATTATACATTATTTTGCAGCTTCTAATCCCACCATCTATTTCAGTTTCAAGAGAACAATTTCAAAGCGAGAAGACCAATTCGACGACAAGCAGAGGATTAGTACCAGTCAAAACCAGTCAACTCTTTCGACTGGATGGAAAAAGTAATCTCCATGACAAAATGTTTTTAAGGGATTATTTCGCGCGTCAGTCCCTACAAACTGAGCGGCCAGCATCAGAGGAAAAAATAATCCCTGGAATGAAATTTAGAAAAAGGCGAAATATTTAACGTTAAAACACTCGTTTAAAACATAGGCTCTGTATTTGCCGGATCTTCCGATGGCTTCCTTCGTGCTCATTGACACCCCTATTAATACAGATGATAAATGAGAAGCGTTGTCCTCTGTTCTTCAATATTCGTAGATTTATGTCGACAATTTTTTTCGAGTATGTTGATTATATACAAAACCAGCAGAATAAATAACCCCTTCCCAACACATACAATTATATCACGAAGTGAGGTATGTGGTTGCAAAAAAATGCTCTCTTCTAGGCAGAGATAAAATAAGTTTTATTCGACATGGTACTGGCTCTTTTCGATTCGCATCATTGGATCAACCGAGCTTTTACGTATCTCTGGAAACTCAAAAAATTAAATCATTCTAGCATTATGGCCCATAGTATAGTTTTTCAGGCCAAAAGTCTGATAACGAAAGTAGAAAGTCTCGATTTTTTTCAATAGGCAGCAGAGCATGTGTGGAAGAAGCGAGGCTGGATCATCTCCATCTGATGATTGTGGCACATTGCACGATAGCGATCACCATTTGACAGTAAAGTTGTTCTTGAAAAAAGCCAATGATTCCTCCGGTTCACAAACTGCACCAAACAGCACATTTTTCGGGATGCATTGACAACTCTTGTAATGCTTTTGTTGCTGCTTATCGGACCAAATTCGGCAAATCAACTTATTAACGTATTCGTTCAGCCAAAAATGTTCTTCATCGCTGAATAGAATTTTTCGATAATGAAATATCCCACCACAAAACCACACAAAATGTGAACTTTTAACAAACCTCGGAAAAATTCAGTTCGCCAGAACAGATTCAAGTGTAAGCCATCCTGTGAACAACTGTGTGATATCACACAGTAAACCAATCGATAATAAAATCCTTTGGAGCCAGTACTCGAGTTAAGCATCCTTGAGGGCATCTGAGGAGGCGGATGAGTGGATGACTCTTTTCGATGGTTCGATATTCGATGGATGATACATTTGGTATTTCTACTCTCAATTTCCAGTTAGATTTTTATCGCAATATTATTGCTCTGACGATACAGCTTGTAATCATCGGTCTGTCCGTTCCAGAAAAGAGGAATAGAAGCTGAACTTTGTATGCGAACAGATGTCGTTTCCCACCGAATTGGGTTGGCACAGTACAAATCTCGGACAAATTGTGGGCAGTCCATTATTTTCTAATTGCGGAACACTTTTGAATCTGAATAAGGCGAAGCTACTGTTGGTATTTGTATGAAAATGATCCTTGCAAAGCTGTCCCAATTATTACAATTTCAATCGTTCGTTAACTGATTGAAAAAACCTTCTTAGTAACAGCGTCAGTTAATTGAAGAAATATTTTCTATTAGATTTCTATAAGGAAACATGAAGAATATAAAAAAATATTCTTTCAAAAATGATCAGAAGAAAATTGCTTTCGAGTTCTGTCGATAGTGAAAAATATCTTTTGATCTCGAATGAATTATTAACGAATTGTTTTAATGTGTTCTTCATAAATGTCAGATTTCCTCAGGATATAAAAGTGGGTTCTTCTGAACTGAGACCAACGTTTCAAGAGGATTGCCATTTCAACGTAGTATCGCTTGTGTTATTCATTCGGAAATTTCGCATTGATTTACGCAACGCCAAGAATAGACAACATCGAGTTAGTTGGAAAGTGATTTCCTTTTGTCAATCGAATCGATTGTTGTCTGTCTTCGCGTTCTTCTGAGACAGGTAAGATTCGTTATCACCAAATAATAATAATCAGTTCCTTCCCTGATCTCATCGGAGAAGGACGTGTTTTTCTTTCGCTGCAGAGTGGAAAGGAAGTATCAAGTTTTTTTTTATTACTCTTTTGCTACCTATTTTAAAAAAAATTGTGTTTTTACAGGTATACATACTCGCCAGCACTCAGGATCTAAACAGGGCACCCATCGACTACCTGGACTAACATCGTCACCGACTTGCAGTCAGCTACCCAGCTTGTTGGAGTTACTCTTCGAAAACAGGTAGGCTAAGTTCTGCTTTTTGCTACCTTTTTTTTTTGCTTTTCCTTCCTGTTGTTATCGTTCTCATTAACAAGAAATCAATTTCTTGCTTTCACAATGGAAGTGGATGTTACTAAATACCACAGTCCCCCTGCCCCTCCTATTCCTAATAATGAATCAACTACCCCGGAGCCGGGGAACCCCGATCCACCATCAAAAACAGCTCCTCGGATTAAGTCCTATCCTGAAGATTCCGATGGACCTTACCATGTTTATTTTAGACCCCGTCAGAAAGCTCTGCGAATTTTGACAATAGCCAGAGAACTCAAAAAGAATTTCAGCACGGTCGATTCGATAAAACTTATTAGACAGAACAAGCTTCGCGTGGTTGTCAAAGACCGCAAGCAAGCCACTGAGATTACGCAATGCAAACTTTTTACGGAGGAATATTTTGTTTATATTCCTTCAAAAGACGTTGAAATTGATGGTGTCATCACCGACCCTAGTCTAACGTGTGATGAAATATTAAACGAAGGAAAAGGTCGATTCAAGAATGCCAATATTGATCATCTGAAGATACTTGCTTGCAAGAAATTGCATTCGGTATCTCAATCCGAAAAAGGGAAAGAGTACTTCGAATCAGGTTCGTTTCGAGTAACCTTTCCCGGAAAAGCTCTTCCACAATTTGTAGAAATTGAAAAGGTTTTGCTTCCGGTGCGCCTTTACGTACCTAAAGTGATGAGTTGTATGAAATGCAAGCAATTGGGGCATACAGACTCCCACTGCAGCAACAAGATACGTTGTGCAAAATGTGGGGGGATGCATGAGGATAAATCATGCTCTGAAGACGCCGATAACTGCATTTTTTGCAAAGGGGAAGTTCACGATCTTTCTGCGTGTCCAGCGTTTAAATCGCGGGAGGCAAAAGTTAAGAACTCTCTCAAACAACGATCCAAGACGACCTATGCTGAAATGCTCAAAAGGGCTGTGGCAAAAGAGACCCCTAATCCTGGAGCACAAGAGAACCCTTATGCAATTCTGCCAACCGATGGTTGTGAAAATTTTACTTCCATTGAAGAAGCATTCATGTCAATACAGGGAGGCTCAAGAAAAAGAAAAATTTCTGCTCCTCTTACTCCTCCGACTCCTCGTAAGAAGCAAGAAAACGTTAAACCAATTGAGAAATCCTCTGGAAGTGATAAAACTCCAAAACAAACATCTCCAAAGCAAACACCTCCTGGTTTTACTTCCGCGAGAACACAAAAAGACGTGAACACTCCGTCCGGGTCTTCTAAAGCTTGGTTATTTTCCCTTCCAAGTATTGCGAGTCACATTCTAGATGCTTTAAACATTCCCGAGCCCCTCAAAAGTATTATCGTTAGTTTGGTTCCTGCATTGTTTGCATTCTTGACAGAAAAATGGCCCCTCCTTGCATCCATTTTCTCACTCGATGCCTAATTGTTCTATAAGCGATATAGATACAATTAAAGTTATTCAATGGAACTGCAGAAGTATTAAACCCAAAATCGAATCGTTAAAATTTTTAGTCAACAATATAAGTTCTGACGTATTTGCTCTTTGTGAAACATGGCTTACCCCTGATGAGGACTTGAATTTTCATGATTTTAACATTATCCGTCTGGACCGAAGAGACTCACACGGTGGCGTTCTTTTGGGGATCAAAAAATGCCATCCCTTCTATAAAATCCCATTACCATCGCTTCTAGGAATCGAGGTAGTTGTCAAACCACGATAAGGGGAAAAGACCTATGCATTGCTTCTGTATATATTCCTCCCAGAGTTGGAATTTCACGCAACCAACTCGATGGAATTATCGAGATTTTACCTGAACCCAAGTTAATATTGGGTGATTTCAATTCACATGGTGTGGCCTGGGGGGCACTATATGATGATAACCGTTCCTCAATCATCTACGATCTATGCGATAATTTCAATTTATCAATTTTGAACACTGGCGAAGCTACAAGAGTACCCAAACCTCCTGCAAGAGAAAGTACACTAGACTTGTCACTCTGTTCGTCTACTTTATCGTTAGATTGTATGTGGGAAGTAATCCAAGATCCTCACTGTAGCGATCACTTACCAATCCTTGTTTCTATTGCCAATAAGATGTGTCCCCAGAAATTGGTCGAAGTTGTATACGATCTTACCCATAATATTGACTGGGAGAAATTTGCTAGTATTATATCAGAGAGCATCAATTCGACTCCTGAACTTCCACCTCTCGAAGAATATGATTTCATTGCTAGTTTGATTTACCACACTGCCATTCAAGCTCAAACGAAACGTTTCCCTGGTGCAAAACTTCGCCGACGCCCTGGTGCTCCTTGGTGGGACAAAGAGTGCTCGGATGCTTATTTCAATAAATCCTCTGCTTTCAAAATTTTTCGCAAAAATGGCTCAATGGAAAATTTTGATAAGTATGAACTTTTGGAGACCAAATTCAAAAATCTTATTGGAGCGAAAAAACGCAGTTACTGGCGACGATATGTCAATGGTTTGTCAAGGGAAACATCTATGAGTACCTTGTGGAACACAGCCAGGTGTTTGCGAAACAAAAACCATACAAACGAAAACAAAGAGTATTCCGACCGATGGATTCTTGATTTTGCCAAAAAAGTATGTCCAGATTTTGTCCCTGCAGAAGACATATCTCGTAATACATCGTCTTCCAATAGTAATAACGAGACATTGTTTTCTATGACTGAATTCTCACTTGCACTTCTTTCGTGCAATAATTCAGCTCCTGGTTCCGATGGAATCAAATTTAATCTTTTGAAGAACCTTCCAAACGTCGCTAAGAAACGTTTATTAAGGTTATTTAATAAGTTTATTGAGCAAAATATTGTCCCTATCGAGTGGAAACAAGTGAGAGTAATTCAATTCAAAAACCGAATAAGCCAGCTTCCCACCATAACTCATACAGACCAATAGCCATGCTATCTTGCATCCGTAAGTTATTGGAAAAAATGATACTCCGACGTTTAGACGAATGGGTTGAAGAGAATAACTTTTCTATCAGATACGCAGTTCGGTTTCCGCAAGGGCAAAGGGACAAATGATTGTCTCGCGTTACTTGCTTCCGAAATTCAGACGACCTTTGGTAATAAAAAACAGATGGCTTCTGTTTTCTTAGACATTAAAGGGGCGTTTGACTCAGTATTTTATCCGATAAACTTCACAACCATGGATTTTCACCAATTTTAAACAACTTTTTTTTTAATCTGTTATCCGAAAAGCACATGCACTTTTCTCATGGAAATTGTGCCGTTTCTAGGACTAGCTACATAGGTCTCCCTCAAGGTTCTTGCTTAAGTCCTCTTCTGTATAATTTCTATATTAATGATATAGATGATCATCTTGCAGATGGATGTACTTTGAGGCAACTGGCAGATGATAGTGTTGTATCCATATCAAGTACTAGAACTATTGATTCGCAAAGACCGCTGCAAATTTCCTTAAATAATTTATCTACATGGGCTGTGAAGCTAGGTATTGAATTCTCAACTGAGAAAACAGAAATGGTTGTATTTTCTAGGAAGCACCAACCTCCCGAACTTCTGCTTCAATTGTTCAACAAAACCATCGTTCAATCCACAAGCTTCAAATATCTTGGAGTTTGGTTTGATGC